>NW_021629951.1:10000-41264 GCF_900700375.1 Denticeps clupeoides
ACCACTCCAACTTTTTGCCTTTTCTTCATCATAATTTGACAGTAAAGCATGAGATTTTACTCTTTGATATGTTTTCAAGTGCCTCTGGTTTAAAGTTCAAGATTTTCATTCAGTGTTTGCTTACGGCCATACCAGCTAAAGAAGGCCCGATCTCGTCTGATCTCGGAAGCTAAGAAGGCTTGGGCCTGGTTAAAACTTGGATGGGAGACTGCCTGGGAATACCAGGTGCTGTAAGCTTTAACTATTGAAAAACTTTTCAAAATGAAAGTATTTACATCTTTTTGTAAGCTTTTTTTCACTCTTTGTAATGTTTTGAAAGCCCTTTTGTTTAAAGTCCAGGATTTTCAAGCAGACTTTGCTTACGGCCATACTAGCTGAAGAACGCCCGATCTTGTCTGATCTCGGAAGCTAAGAAGGCTTGGGCCTGGTTAGTACTTGGATGGGAGACTCCCTTGTGAATACCAGGTGCTGTAAGCTTTAAATATTGAAAAACTTTTTAAAATGAAAGTGTTTACATCTCTTTGTTAGCTTTTTTTCAAAGTAAGTAAAGGGGTATTTTCTCTGTTTGATGCGTTTTCCCGCCTTTTTTCTTTTTTTTTTTTTTTTTTTTATAAACCTCTCTTCAGGATTCTGTGTTTGTGCGTACTCTACAACTATCATTCACAGGCTTGCCTATGGAGTGGGGTGGACCTGAATGGATTAGGTGGGCTTGTCCGGCCCTCGGCCTTAAGGTGCGACGCACCCTGATGTCAGTTTAATATCTGATACGTCATATTAAGCGGATTTTTAGAACAGTAAGTTGGCACAAGGGCCTGCTCCATCCGCTCCATGCATCCACCCAGTATTGCATTGCCTCTGGAAGGTGTGCACTTTATTTGTTGTGTTGCAAATAAAAGCTTACCACTCCAACTTTTTGCCTTTTCTTCATCATAATTTGACAGTAAAACATGAGTTTTCACTCTTTGATATGCTTTCAAGCGCCTCTGGTTTAAAGTTCAAGATTTTCATGCAGAGTTTGCTTACGGCCATACCAGCTGAAGAACGCCCGATCTCGTCTGATCTCGGAAGCTAAGAAGGCTTGGGCCTGGTTAGTACTTGGATGGGAGACTGCCTGGGAATACCAGGTGCTGTAAGCTTTAACTATTGAAAAACTTTTCAAAATGAAAGTATTTACATCTTTTTGTAAGCTTTTTTCAAAGTAAGTTAAGAGTTTTTTTCACACTTTGTAATGTTTTGAAAGCCCTTTTGTTTAAAGTCCAGGATTTTCAAGCACACTTTGCTTACGGCCATACCAGCTGAAGAACGCCCGATCTTGTCTGATCTCGGAAGCTAAGAAGGCTTGGGCCTGGTTAGTACTTGGATGGGAGACTCCCTTGTGAATCCCAGGTGCTGTAAGCTTTAAATATTGAAAAACTTTTTAAAATGAAAGTGTTTACATCTCTTTGTTAGCTTTTTTTCAAAGTAAGTAAAGGGGTATTTTCTCTGTTTGATGCGTTTTCCCGCCTTTTTTTTTTTTTCTTAATAACTTCTCTTCAGGATTCTGTGTTTGTGCGTGCTCTACAACTATCATTCACAGGCTTGCCTATGGAGTGGGGTGGACCTGAATGGATTAGGTGGGCTTGTCCGGCCCTCGGCCTTAAGGTGCGACGCACCCTGATGTCAGTTTAATATCTGATACGTCATATTAAGCGGATTTTTATAACAGTAAGTTGGCACAAGGGCCTGCTCCATCCGCTCCATGCATCCACCCAGTATTGCATTGCCTCTGGAAGGTGTGCACTTTCTTTGTTGTGTTGCAAATAAAAGCTTACCACTCCAACTTTTTGCGTTTTCTTCATCATAATTTGACAGTAAAGCATGAGTTTTCACTCTTTGATATGATTTCAAGCGCCTCAGGTTTAAAGTTCAAGATTTTCATGCAGTGTTTGCTTACGGCCATACCAGCTGAAGAACGCCCAATCTCGTCTGATATCGGAAGCTAAGAAGGCTTGGGCCTGGTTAGTACTTGGATGGGAGACTGCCTGGGAATACCAGGTGCTGTAAGCTTTAACTATTGAAAAACTTTTTAAAATGAAAGTTTTTACATCTCTTTGTTAGCTTTTTTTCAAAGTAAGTAAAGGGGTATTTTCTCTGTTTGATGCGTTTTCCTGCCTTTTTTCTTTTTTTTTTTTTTTTTATAAACCTCTCTTCAGGATTCTGTGTTTGTGTGTGCTGTACAACAATCATTCACAGGCTTGGCTATGGAGTGGGGTGGACCTGAATGGATTAGGTGGGGTTGTCCGGCCCTCGGCCTTAAGGTGCGACGCACCCTGATGTCAGTTTAATATCTGATACGTCATATTAAGCGGATTTTTAGAACAGTGAGTTGGCACAAGGGCCTGCTCCATCCGCTCCATGCATCCACCCAGTATTGCTTTGCCTCTGGAAGGTGTGCACTTTCTTTGTTTTGTTGCAAATAAAAGCTTACACTTCAACTTTTTGCCTTTTCTTCATCATAATTTGAAAGTAAAGCATGAGTTTTCACTCTTTGATATGTTTTCAAGCGCCTCTGGTTTAAAGTTCAAGATTTTCATGCAGTGTTTGCTTACGGCCATACCAGCTGAAGAACGCCCGATCTCGTCTGATCTCGGAAGCTAAGAAGGCTTGGGCCTGGTTAGTACTTGGATGGGAGACTGCCTGGGAATACCAGGTGCTGTAAGCTTTAACTATTGAAAAACTTTTCAAAATGAAAGTAATTACATCTTTTTGTAAGCTTTTTTCAAAGTAAGTTAAGAGTTTTTTTCACTCTTTGTAATGTTTTGAAAGCCCTTTTGTTTAAAGTCCAGGATTTTCAAGCAGACTTTGCTTACGGCCATACCAGCTGAAGAACGCCCGATCTCGTCTGATCTCGGAAGCTAAGAAGGCTTGGGCCTGGTTAGAACTTGGATGGGAGACTGCCTGGGAATACCAGGTGCTGTAAGCTTTAACTATTAAAAAACTTTTCAAAATGTTCAAAATGAAAGTATTTACATCTTTTTGTAAGCTTTTTTCAAAATAAGTTAAGAGTTTTTTTCACTCTTTGTAATGTTTTGAAAGCCCTTTTGTTTAAAGTCCAGGATTTTCAAGCAGACTTTGCTTACGGCCATACCAGCTGAAGAACGCCCGATCTCGTCTGATCTCAGAAGCTAAGAAGGCTTGGGCCTGGTTAGTACTTGGATGGGAGACTGCCTGGGAATACCAGGTGCTGTAAGCTTTAACTATTGAAAAACTTTTCAAAATGAAAGTAATTACATCTTTTTGTAAGCTTTTTTCAAAGTAAGTTAAGAGTTTTTTTCACTCTTTGTAATGTTTTGAAAGCCCTTTTGTTTAAAGTCCAGGATTTTCAAGCAGACTTTGCTTACGGCCATACCAGCTGAAGAACGCCCGATCTCGTCTGATCTCGGAAGCTAAGAAGGCTTGGGCCTGGTTAGAACTTGGATGGGAGACTGCCTGGGAATACCAGGTGCTGTAAGCTTTAACTATTAAAAAACTTTTCAAAATGTTCAAAATGAAAGTATTTACATCTTTTTGTAAGCTTTTTTCAAAATAAGTTAAGAGTTTTTTCACTCTTTGTAATGTTTTGAAAGTCCTTTAGTTTAAAGTCCAGGATTTTCAAGCAGACTTTGCTTACGGCCATACCAGCTGAAGAACGCCCGATCTCGTCTGATCTCGGAAGCTAAGAAGGCTTGGGCCTGGTTAGTACTTGGATGGGAGACTGCCTGGGAATACCAGGTGCTGTAAGCTTTAAATATTGAAAAACTTTTCAAAATGAAAGTATTTACATCTTTTTGTAAGCTTTTTTCAAAGTAAGTTAAGAGTTTTTTTCACTCTTTGTAATGTTTTAAAAGCCCTTTAGTTTAAAGTCCGGGATTTTCAAGCAGACTTTGCTTACGGCCATACCAGCTGAAGAACGCCCGATCTCGTCTGATCTCGGAAGCTAAGAAGGCTTGGGCCTGGTTAGTACTTGGATGGGAGACTGCCTGGGAATACCAGGTGCTGTAAGCTTTAAATATTGAAAAACTTTTTAAAATGAAAGTGTTTACATCTCTTTGTTAGCTTTTTTAAAAAGTAAGTTAAGGGGTATTTTCTCTGTTTGATGCGTTTTCCCGCCTTTTTTCTTTTTTTTTTTTATAAACCTCTCTTTAGGATTCTGTGTTTGTGCGTGCTCTACAACTATCATTCACAGGCTTGCCTATGGAGTGGGGTGGACCTGAATGGATTAGGTGGGCTTGTCCGGCCCTCGGCCTTAAGGTGCGACGCACCCTGATGTCAGTTTAATATCTGATACGTCATATTAAGCGGATTTTTAGAACAGTAAGTTGGCACAAGGGCCTGCTCCATCCGCTCCATGCATCCACCCAGTATTGCATTGCCTCTGGAAGGTGTGCACTTTCTTTGTTGTGTTGCAAATAAAAGCTTACCACTCCAACTTTTTGGCTTTTCTTCATCATAATTTGACAGTAAAGCATGAGTTTTCACTCTTTGATATGTTTTCAAGCGCCTCTGGTTTAAAGTTCAAGATTTTCATGCAGTGTTTGCTTACGGCCATACCAGCTAAAGAAGGCCCGATCTCGTCTGATCTCAGAAGCTAAGAAGGCTTGGGCCTGGTTAGAACTTGGATGGGAGACTGCCTGGGAATACCAGGTGTGCTGCCTTCTAAGGCATCCTTTGAGTGCAACTTTATTTTGAAAGGTTCAAAGTTAGAAACTTTTAGCGAGTGCTTTTATTTTGTACAGGAAGTTGTTATGGGTCATATCCTGTTTCCTTATAATTAGTCAAGACCACACTAGAATTCAGTTGTGTGTAATCTGGGTCCATCGCATGTAATCCACACTGCAATCACCACAGATGCAATGTCGTGAGTACCTAATTTCATAAATGAAAGTGTTAGGTTAATGTTAAAGGCATTATTTGTTTAAGAAAAGAAACGTAAATGTATGTTACAAAGACAATTTATTTATGATTGTTAAACACATACAGGATGGTTGATTTATGTTTTTCTGTGTTATAGTTTTCACTCTGTCTCTGTAAATAAATGAAGTCACAGTAAACGGCTTAAAAGAAAACTTACGACGACTCAAGCCATTATTTGCGGGAAGAGTTTAACTGGCTGTATAGCTTCAGTTCCACACTGTAGTGAGGACAGCACAGTGAAAAGACAAGGAAAAGCTGGTGTTACATTGTGGTAAAATGGATGGAAGACAAAGCGACAAGACTTCGATGGCTAGTGGGAGAAGCTCACGATCATCCATGTCTTCTGCCAGTGCAGCAATACGTGCACGTGCCAAAGCTGAGGCAGCAAAAACACGCCTTGCATACGCCGAACAAGAAACTCAAGTCAAGATAGAAAAAGTAAAAAGAGATGCTGAGTTAGAAGCGCTTGTTATGCGTAGAGAAGCAGCGGCAGCTGAAGCTGAGGCAGCCGTCTGGGAAGCAGCAGATGTCATGAGAAACTGTTTGCTATTGGATGAAGCGGGTCCCTCAGAGGAAGATAAAATGGAGCGAACGAGTGACTATGTTGCTGACCATTTCAACTCGCACACAGAGAACAAAGGTCTTCAAGCACACTGCTCAATCCAAGAAGCAGTTAATCCTCGAACGGTTAGTCCTCACAACCCTTTTTACCAAGGATGTCAGACGTTATATGCTGATATTGTCAACCAGCATACACCGAAAAATGACCGTGTCTATGTCACATCAGCAAATAGAATGGACAATCGGACTGCGCATGTACAATCCAGTCAACAAAACAGTCAAAATGAGTGTCATTCTACTTCGAACAAATCGACACAGCCTTTTTTCCCCCACCATATGTCAACAGCCTCTCATAGCACACCTACAGCTGGACACTTGGGGCAGTATTTAGCGCGTCGAGAGCTGGTCAGTTCAAGTTTATACCAGTTTGATGACAAGCCTGAACATTATCGTGCCTGGGAGTCATCGTATGCTAATGTGACACAAGGACTGAACCTCACAGCTACAGAGGAGCTGGACTTATTAGTAAAATGGCTCAGTAAAGAATCCGGTGACCATGTAAGACGCCTACGGTCAGCATATGCAACAAATCCAACCATGGCTCTTAGAAAGGCCTGGGAACGTCTCCAAGAATGCTATGCTGCACCTGAGATAATCGAAAAGTCTCTTTTTGACAGACTGAGCAGTTTTCCAAGAGTTTCAAGCAAGGAACACACAAAGCTTAGAGAACTCGCAGATTTGTTAATGGAAGTACAGTGTGCCAAGGAAGACGGATATCTCCCAGCTCTTTCCTACTTGGACACAGCACGTGGCATCGAACCAATCGTAGCCAAGCTACCTTATGGACTCCAAGATAAATGGGTTTCAACTGGTTCACGGTACAAGGAAGAAAATGGAAGACAGTTTCCTCCATTTGCTTTTTTTAGCAAATTCGTAGGTTCCGAAGCACGAAGAAGAAATGACCCTAGCTTCGCCATCTCAGGTGTTAGTGGCACACCTACAAGGCCTGACAAATTCCTTCCCAAAGGCACAAGAAACCCCATTTCGGTCCATAAGACAAATGTAGCTTCAACATACACAAGTAGCAGCCCTGTGAAAAGCTATAGTGATCCAGATAAAATGTGCCCACTTCATGGCAAGCCTCACCCACTTAAACGGTGTAGAACCTTCAGAGCCAAAAGTCTAGAAGAGAGGAAAGCCTTTCTTAAAGAAAAAAGAATCTGTTTAAAATGTTGTAGCTCTGTTGCTCATGTAGCAAAAGACTGTTCAAATGCAGTTAAGTGCATAGAATGTGATAGCACTCACCATAACACTGCTATGCATCCCGGCCCAGCACCTCAAGCTCAAGCGGCTACAACTCCATCACATGATGGTGGGGAGGGAGAAGAGCACAGCAGCAGCGAAGCTGTTGTTAATTCCAGCTGCACAGAGGTTTGTGGCATGGGACAAGCTGGCAGGTCGTGCTCTAAGATTTGCTTAGTCAAAGTTTACCCCGATGGCCAACCAAACAAAGCTATTAAAGCCTATGCCATATTGGACGACCAAAGTAATAGGTCGTTAGTAAAGTCTGCATTCTTTGAGCTCTTCAAAATAAAAAGCGAGCCCTACTCTTACTACTTGAAAACATGTTCAGGCTCAGTGGAATTATCTGGACGGACAGCCAAGGGGTTCGTGGTAGAGTCTCATGAAGGAGGAGTTGTTGTTCCACTTCCACCACTCATAGAGTGCGACGACATACTCGACAATCGGTCAGAAATCCCGACGCCAGATGTGGCTCGTCACCATCCCCATCTTCGTAAGATAGCTAAGCTCATTCCAGAGGTTGATCCTACAGCTGAGATACTCATGTTGCTCGGTAGAGATATAATACGAGTACATAAAGTGAGGGAGCAAGTTAACGGACCTCACAACGCCCCCTTTGCGCAACGGCTAGACTTAGGATGGGTGCTAGTCGGAGAAGTCTGCTTGGGGAGCACACACAAGCCAACGGTTAACTCGTTTAAAACAACAGTGCTCGAAAATGGTCGACCTTCAACCTTCCAACCTTGTACAAATTCCCTATATATCAAAGAAAGGATAGATCCTGACACAAGGACAAGGAAGGGAAACTTAAAGAACAACCAAGCTGCAGGAGAATTTTTAGGACGAACAGTCTTTAATCAAACGGAGCGTGACAACAAGCTGGCTCCTTCAATCGAAGATGACATCTTTTTGAAGATGATGGACAAAGAGGTCTACAGAAATGAGTCTAACAGTTGGGTGGCTCCACTCCCATTCAGACAACCGAGACAACGCTTACCTAATAATCGTGATCAAGCAGTCAAACGTTTCACATCGCTCCAGCGCAGCCTAAAAAGGAGACCAGAGATGTTACAAAAGTATGTAGCCTTCATGGAGAAGATTCTGGAGAACGACCATGCAGAGGTAGCGCCACCATTGGGACAGAATGAGGAATGTTGGTTCCTTCCAACATTTGGGGTGTTCCATCCTCGAAAGCCAAGCCAAATCAGGGTGGTATTTGACTCGAGCGCTAAGTGTTCTGGAGTTTCTCTTAATGATGTGCTTCTCACAGGGCCTGATCTTAACAACACGCTGCTTGGAGTACTGATGCGGTTCCGCAAGGAAAAGGTAGCTATACTTGCAGACGTACAGCAGATGTTTCACTGTTTCATAGTGCGCCCAGATCACAGGAATTACCTGAGGTTTCTGTGGTATAACAACAATGATGTGACCAAAGAAGTCATAGACTACAGAATGAAAGTCCATGTTTTCGGGAACAGCCCGTCTCCAGCCATAGCTATTTATGGACTCAGGAGAGCTATCCGAGAGGGTGAGAGAGAACATGGGAGTGACACAGTTGACTTTGTGGAGCGCCACTTTTATGTGGACGATGGTCTTCATTCCCTTCCATCTGATGCTGAAGCCATTGATCTGCTCAGCAGAACGCAGTCATCATTTGCCAAATCAAATGTCAAGCTTCACAAGTTTGCTTCTAATAGCCGAAAGGTCTTGGAAGCTTTCCCTCAGGAAGACCGAGCAGCAGTTGAAGGGAATGTGGATCTCAGTGGGGAAGTTGTGCCCATTCAGCGCAGTTTAGGTCTTCTGTGGGAAGTGACAAGTGACACGTTCACCTTTTCTGTGGCGAAAGACCTCAAGCCATTCACCCGTCGTGGTGTCCTCTCCACGATAAATAGTATCTTCGACCCAATGGGGTTTTTGGCACCAGTTACAATCCAGGGAAGAGCTCTTCTAAGAGAACTCACAGCTGAACAGTCGGACTGGGACACGCCGCTCCCTGAAGATAAGATTGGCAGGTGGAAAGTCTGGCACGACTCACTAGAGAGGCTAAGACACCTTCATGTACCACGTACATATACGCCGACTTCTTTAGCCAAAGCAGTACACGTACAGCTCTGTACCTTTTCTGATGCATCAACCAAAGCTATTGGTGCTGTGTCGTACCTGAGAACTGTACAAGAGAACGGAGAAGTGCAGGTCGGATTTGTGATGGGAAAGTCCAAGCTCGTACCTCCGTCTGAACCAACGATTCCAAGACTGGAGCTTTGTGCAGCCGTTCTTGCTGTGGAAATGGTAGACCTGATTAAAGATGAACTGGATTTAAAAATAGATTCCACGAAATTCTACACTGACAGTAAGGTAGCTTTAGGTTACATCCACAATGAATCGAGACGCTTCTATGTGTACGTCCATAACAGGGTTCAGCGCATTCGTCAAACTACGAAGCCTGAACAATGGCATTATGTGCGCACAGAGGACAATCCTGCAGACCTCGCATCAAGGTCTGTTCCTGCTTCGCTCCTGGCAAAGACGACGTGGTTTACAGGACCTCAATTTCTCATGAACACTCCTAATGAATCAGAGCAGGCTCAACCTTTTGATCTAGTTGAACCAGAGCTGGATGTGAATGTCCGTACTCAAGTGAGAAGCTATGTAACAGAATTACGAGAGAAGAACCTCAAAGCAGAAAGCTTTCAAAGATTCTCTAGTTTGAGTTCTCTCATTCGGGCCATATCATTCTTAATACACAATGCAAGGTCTCACATTCATTCGAAGCGCACTGAAAAGTGTAAAGGTTGGCATAAGTGTGATCTTCCTCGCACTCCAGAAGAATTATCTCAAGCAAAGGAAATCATCATTGGCGCTGTGCAGAAAAGAGCATTCCCTAAGGAATTCAAAGCCTTGATGATGAATGAACCAGTCCATCCAAGCAGCAATCTTCTTCACCTCAGTCCAATCCTGCAGAACAATCTCATCTGTCTCGGAGGTCGACTGAAAAATGCTAATCTGGACATTGGAGAAACTAACCCAATAATTCTCCCAAAGGACAATCATGTTTCCTTGTTGTTCGTCAGGCATTATCATTCTCAGGTACAGCATCAAGGTCGTCACCTCACGGAGGGAGCTCTCAGGGCAGCAGGGTTCTGGCTTTTAGGTGGTAAAAGGCTCATTAACTCTGCCTTACATAAATGTGTAACTTGCCGTAAGCTCAGAGGCAAACTGCAAACACAACGCATGGCTGACTTACCTGCGGTGCGTCTCCAAACCTGCCCTCCTTTTACTTACGTAGGTTTAGATGTTTTTGGACCCTGGTCTATCATCGCACGGCGCACTAAGGGTGGGCAGGCAGGAAGCAAGCGCTGGGCTATTCTGTTTTGCTGCATGAGTTCCAGAGCAGTACATATCGAGGTTATCGAATCGATGGATTCTTCAAGCTGTATCAACGCCCTGAGACGTTTCTTCGCAGTGAGAGGACCAGCTAAACAGCTCATGTCTGACTGTGGCACAAACTTTGTAGGAGCGTGTAAGGAGCTTGGAATGAGTGGGAACAACCCTGAGACCACAGTGCAGAGGTTCCTAAGCCAACAAGGGTGTTCATGGGTATTCAACCCCCCTCATGCGTCACACATGGGAGGTTCTTGGGAACGACTAATCGGAGTAGCTAGGAAGATTCTGGATGCAATGCTTCGCGATCAGTGCACTCGGTTAACACACGATGTTTTATGCACATTAATGGCAGAAGTAGTAGCCATCATCAACGCAAGACCACTAATCCCAGTTTCAGATGATCCTGAGGACCCATTCATCCTATCACCTTCAATGCTGTTAACCCAGAAGGTTGGAGTCCCACCTATACTGGGAGACTTCACAGACAAAGATCTTCTCACCAAACAGTGGAGACAAGTGCAGGTTCTTGCCGATAGATTCTGGAGTCGTTGGAGGAAAGAGTACCTGCCAACTTTGCAGTATCGTAGGAAATGGAACAAGTCACACCGGAACTTGCAAGAAGGAGACATTGTGCTTCTTAAAGACAGACAAGCTGCCCGTAATGACTGGCCTATGGCTGTGATTATGAAAGCGTTCCCTGGAGGGGACGGGAATGTACGAAAGGTGGAGTTAAGGACAACTAATCAGGGAAACTCAAAGACCTTTCTCAGACCAGCTTCGGAGGTTGTTTTGCTTTTGGGTAAAGACTAGTATGTATTAGCTCTGGTTAGTGACCTCACAGAGATCAGGCGGGGAGTGTGCTGCCTTCTAAGGCATCCTTTGAGTGCAACTTTATTTTGAAAGGTTCAAAGTTAGAAACTTTTAGCGAGTGCTTTTATTTTGTACAGGAAGTTGTTATGGGTCATATCCTGTTTCCTTATAATTAGTCAAGACCACACTAGAATTCAGTTGTGTGTAATCTGGGTCCATCGCATGTAATCCACACTGCAATCACCACAGATGCAATGTCGTGAGTACCTAATTTCATAAATGAAAGTGTTAGGTTAATGTTAAAGGCATTATTTGTTTAAGAAAAGAAACGTAAATGTATGTTACAAAGACAATTTATTTATGATTGTTAAACACATACAGGATGGTTGATTTATGTTTTTCTGTGTTATAGTTTTCACTCTGTCTCTGTAAATAAATGAAGTCACAGTAAACGGCTTAAAAGAAAACTTACGACGACTCAAGCCATTATTTGCGGGAAGAGTTTAACTGGCTGTATAGCTTCAGTTCCACACTGTAGTGAGGACAGCACACCAGGTGCTGTAAGCTTTAACTATTAAAAAACTTTTCAAAATGAAAGTATTTACATCTTTTTGTAAGCTTTTTTCAAAGTAAGTTAAGAGTTTTTTTCACTCTTTGTAATGTTTTGAAAGCCCTTTTGTTTAAAGTCCAGGATTTTCAAGCAGAGTTTGCTTACGGCCATACCAGCTGAAGAACGCCCGATCTCGTCTGATCTCGGAAGCAAAGGAGGCTTGGGCCTGGTTAGTACTTGGATGGGAGACTGCCTGGGAATACCAGGTGCTGTAAGCTTTAAATATTGAAAAACTTTTTGAAATGAAAGTGTTTACATCTCTTTGTTAGCTTTTTTTAAAAGTAAGTTAAGGGGTATTTTTTTTTCTGTTTGATGTGTTTTCCCTTCTTTTTTCTTTTTTTTTTTATAAACCTCTCTTCAGGATTCTGTGTTTGTGTGTGCTCTACAACAATCATTCACAGGCTTGGCTATGGAGTGGGGTGGACCTGAATGGATTAGGTGGGGTTGTCCGGCCCTCGGCCTTAAGGTGCGACGCACCCTGATGTCAGTTTAATATCTGATACGTCATATTAAGCAGATTTTTAGAACAGTGAGTTGGCACAAGGGCCTGCTCCATCCGCTCCATGCATCCACCCAGTATTGCATTGCCTCTGGAAGGTGTGCACTTTCTTTGTTGTGTTGCAAATAAAAGCTTACCACTCCAACTTTTTGCCTTTTCTTCATCATAATTTGAAAGTAAAGCATGAGTTTTCACTCTTTGATATGTTTTCAAGCGCCTCTGGTTTAAAGTTCAAGATTTTCATGCAGTCTTTGCTTACGGCCATACCAGCTGAAGAACGCTCGATCTCGTCTGATCTCGGAAGCTAAGAAGGCTTGGGCCTGGTTAGTACTTGGATGGGAGACTGCCTGGGAATACCAGGTGCTGTAAGCTTTAACTATTGAAAAACTTTTCAAAATGAAAGTATTTACAGCTTTTTGTAAGCTTTTTTCAAAGTAAGTTAAGAGATTTTTTCAATCTTTGTAATGTTTTGAAAGCCCTTTTGTTCAAAGTCCAGGATTTTCAAGCAGACTTTGCTTACGGCCATACCAGCTGAAGAACGCCCGATCTCGTCTGATCTCGGAAGCTATTTTTACACAATACTCAATACAAGGTCTTGGTGAGCAGAACAATGATATGGTCAGTATTATAAGTGGCAGCTGAGGAGCTGGTTAATGTGCTTGCTACGGCTGCACATATACTAAAATTAGATCGATACAGAGAAGATTAGCATGGCCCCTGCGAAAGGATGACACGCAAATTCCATATTTTGTTCTTTTTTAATTAGAAAAAGAGTCACTTGGGACTAGGAAGATGTTGTACCAAGATTAGCATGGAACTTGTAAAAGGATGACACACAAATCAGTGAAGTGCTCCATATTTTCAACTTTTTTTGATTGACAAAAGGGACTAGGGTCCCTTGGGAAAAGGGAGATGCTGTGCCAAATTCTAAATGTTCAGTTTTTTTTATTTTCAAAGCAAACACACAGGGATGAATACCATAAGAAGATCAGAAACATATCCAACTGCAACTGGTGTCAAGGTATTAATGAAGTTGCTCATGTAGTGGACAATCTCAATCATTTCGTATGATAAGAAGAACTGAAGCTGCTGTAGATTCCTTTAGCTGACTCTAGGACTGACTCTACACAGACAATTCTGTTTGAGGTTTAGTTGTGAACAAAATGCTGTTGAGAGGGTAAACTAAGTCAGCCGCAATCAGGAATGATGCAGTCTAGATGCCGACATATGGGGACTTTGTAGGAGTCAGCACTTGCAAAATGCAGAGGTACAACCTCAGTCTGGGAAGACCACATAATTGAGAATGAAATTTCCCCTTCCAAAAAAGCATGAACTATAATGAAATGGCAGAAGATTGCTGCCAGTACCTTAACAGAGACCCAGACAGTGACATCACCACGTGGAATAAACACACTGCCTGGAACCATGCCCCTTTCCTGCATTGACCTGCCCACTTCATGAGTTTCCTATGACTCTTGACACCAATCAAATTATTCTTCTTACTTTGCTACACAAACTGACCACACTTTAATCGTGCACCTCCACAAGTTACCAGCCTCTTGGAAAATGCAATTAGGGTAACTAAGCATTTGCTCTCTAAATATTTTATCACATTTTTACACAATACTCCATACAAGGTCTTGGTGAGCAGAACAATGATATGGTCAGTATTATATGTGGCAGCTGAGAAACTGGTTAATGTGCTTGCTACGGCTGCACATAGACTAAAATTTGATCAATACAGAGAAGATTAGCATGGCCCCTGCGAAAGGATGACACGCAAATCCGTGAAGCGTTCCATATTTTGTTCTTTTTTAATTAGACAAAGAGTCACTTGGGACTAGGAAGATGTTGTACCAAGATTAGCATGGAACTTGCAAAAAGATGACACACAAATCAGTGAAGTGCTCCATATTTTCAACTTTTTTTGATTGACAAATAGGAACTAGGGTTCCTTGGGAAAAGGGAGATGCTGTGCCAAATTCTAAATGTTCAGTTTTTTTTTTCAAAGCTAACACACAGGGATGAACTCCATAAGAAGATCAGAAACATTTCCAACTGCATCTGGTGTCAATGTATTAATGAAGTTGCTCATGTAGTGGACAATCTCAATCATTTGGTATGATAAGAAGAACTGAAGCTGCTGTAGATTTCTTTAGCTGACTCTAGGCCTGACTCTATGCAGACAATTGTGTTTGTGGTTTAGTTTTTAACAACATGCTTGTGAGAGGGTAAACGCAGTCTGCCGCTATCAGGAATAATGCAATCTAGATGCCGACATATGGGGACTTTGTAGGAGTCAGCACTAGCAAAATGCAGAGGTACAACCTCAGTCTGGGAGGACAACATATTTGAGAATGAAATTTCCTCTTCCAAAAAAGCATGAACTATAATGAAATGGCAGAAGATTGCTGCCAGTACCTTAACAGATACCCAGACAGTGACATCACCACGTGGAATAAACAAACTGCCTGGAACCACGCCCCTTTCCTGCATTGACCTGCCCACTTTGTGATGTTCCTCTGACTCTTGACACCAATCAAATTATTCTTCTTACTTTGCTACACAATCTAACAATACTTTAATCATGCAGCTCTACAAAAGTTACCAGCCTCTTGGAAAATGCAATTAGGGTAACTAAGCATTTGCTCTCCAAATATTTTATCACATTTTTACACAATACTCCATACAAGGTCTTGGTGAGCAGAACAATGATATGGTCAGTATTATAAGTGGCAGCTGAGAAGTTGGTTGATGTGCTTGCTACGGCTGCTCATATACTAAAATTGGATCGATACAGAGAAGATTAGCATGGCCCCTGCGAAAGGATGACACGCAAATCCGTGAAGCGTTCAATATTTTGTTCTTTTTTAATTAGAAAAAGAGTCACTTGGGACTTGGAAGATGTTGTACCAAGATTAGCATGGAACTTGCAAAAGGATGTTACACAAATCAGTGAAGTGCTCCATATTTTCAACTTTTTTTGATTGACAAATAGGAACTAGGGTTCCTTGGGAGAAAGGAAGATGCTGTGCCAAATTCCAAATGTTCAGTTTATTTTATTTTCAAAGCAAACACACAGGGATGAATACCATAAGAAGGTCAGAAACATATCCAACTGCAACTGGTGTCAAGGTATTAATGAAGTTGCTCATGTAGTGGACAATCTCAATCATTTGGTATGATAAGAAGTACTGAAGCTGCTGTAGATTTCTTTAGCTGACTCTAGGACTGACTCTACACAGACAATTGTGTTTGTGGTTTAGTTGTGAACAACATGCTTGTAAGAGGGTAAACGCAGTCTGCCGCTATCAGGAATGATGCAGTCTAGATGCCCACATATGGGGACTTTGTAGGAGTCAGCACTAGCAAAATGCAGAGGTACAACCTCAGTCTGGGAAGACCACATATTTGAGAATGAAATTTCCCCTTCCAAAAAAGCATGAACTATAATGAAATGGCAGAAGATGGCTGCCAGTACCTTAACAGAGACCCAGACAGTGACATCACCACGTGGAATAAACACACTGCCTGGAACCACGCCCCTTTCCTGCATTGACCTGCCCACTTTGTGATGTTCCCATGACTCTTGACACCAATCAAATTATTCATCTTTCTTTGCTACACAAACTGACCACACTTTAATCATGCACCTCCACAAGTTACCAGCCTCTTGCAAAATGCAATTAGGGTAACTAAGCATTTGCTCTCCAAATATTTTATCACATTTTTACACAATACTCCATACAAGGTCTTGGTGAGCAGAACAATGATATGGTCAGTATTATAAGTGGCAGCTGAGAAGTTGGTTAATGTGCTTGCTACGGCTGCACATATACTAAAATTGGATCGATACAGAGAAGATTAGCATGGCCCCTGCAAAATTGTGACATGCAAATCCTCAAAGCGTTCCATATTTTGTTCTTTTTTAATTAGAAAAAGAGTCACTTGGGACTAGGAAGATGTTGTACCAAGATTAGCATGGAACTTGTAAAGGGATGACACACAAATCAGTGAAGTGCTCCATATTTTCAACTTTTTTTGATTGACAAATAGGAACTAGGGTTCCTTGGGAAAAGGGAGTTGCTGTGCCAAATTTTAAATATTTATTTTATTTTCAAAGCAAACACACAGGGATAAAGACCATAAGAAGATCAGAAACTTTTCCAAATGCAACTGGTGTCAATGTATTAATGAAGTTGCTCATGTAGTGGACAATCCCAATCATTTGGTAGGATAAGAAGAACTGAAGCTGCTGTACATTTCTTTAGCTGACTCTAGGCCTGACTCTACACAGACAATTGTGTTTGTGGTTTAGTTTTGAACAACATGCTAGTGAGAGGGTAAACGAAGTCTGTCGCTATCAGGAATGATGCAGTCTAGATGCCCACATATGGGGATTTTGTAGGAGTCAAAACTAGCAAAATGCAGAGGTACAACCTCAGTCTGTGAAGACCACATAATTGAGAATGAAATTTCCCCTTCCAAAAAAGCATGAACTATAATGAAATGACAGAAGATGGCTGCCAGTACCTTAACAGAGACCCAGACAGTGACATTGCACCGTGGAATAAACAAACTGCCTGGAACCACGCCCGTTTCCAGCATTGACCTGCCCACTTTGTGATGTTCCTTTGACTCTTGACACCAATCAAATTATTCTTCTTTCTTTGCTACACAAACTGACCATACTTTAATGATGCACCTCCACAAGTTACCAGCCTCTTGGAAATTGCATTTAGGGTAACTAAGCATTTGCTCTCCAAATATTTTATCACATTTTTACACAATTCTCCATACAAGGTCTTGGTGAGCAGAACAATGATATGGTCAGTATTATAAGTGGCAGCGGAGGAGCTGGTCGATGTGCTTGCTACGGCTGCACATATACTAAAATTGGATCAATACAGAGAAGATTAGCATGGCCCCTGCGAAAGGATGACACGCAAATCCGTGAAGCGTTCCATATTTTGTTCTTTTTTAATTAGACAAAGAGTCACTTGGGACTAGGAAGATGTTGTACCAAGATTAGCATGGAACTTGCAAAAAGATGACACACAAATCAGTGAAGTGCTCCATATTTTCAACTTTTTTTGATTGACAAATAGGAACTAGGGTTTCTTTAGGAAAAGGGAGATGCTGTGCTAAATTCCAAATGTTCAGTTTTTTTTTTTTTCAAAGCAAACACACAGGGATAAAGACCATAAGAAGATCAGAAACATTTCCAACTGCATCTGGTGTCAATGTATTAATGAAGTTGCTCATGTAGTGGACAATCTCAATCATTTGGTAAGATTAGAAGATCTGAAGCTGCTGTACATTTCTTTAGCTGACTCTAGGACTGACTCTACACAGACAATTGTGTTTGTGGTTTAGTTGTGAACAACATGCTTGTGAGAGGGTAAACGCAGTCTGTCGCTATCAGGAATGATGCAGTCTAGATGCCCACATATGGGGACTTTGTAGGAGTCAGCACTAGCAAAATGCAGAGGTACAACCTCAGTCTGGGAAGACCACATATTTGAGAATGAAATTTCCCCTTCCAAAAAAGCATGAACTATAATGAAATGGCAGAAGATGGCTGCCAGTACCTTAACAGAGACCCAGACAGTGACATCACCACGTGGAATAAACACACTGCCTGGAACCACGCCCCTTTCCTGCATTGACCTGCCCACTTTGTGATGTTCCCATGACTCTTGACACCAATCAAATTATTCATCTTTACTTTGCTACACAAACTGACCACACTTTAATCATGCACCTCCACAAGTTACCAGCCTCTTGGAAAATGCAATTAGGGTAACTAAGCATTTGCTCTCTAAATATTTTATCACATTTTTACACAATACTCCATACAAGGTCTTGGTGAGCAGAACAATGATATGGTCAGTATTATAAGTGGCAGCTGAGAAGCTTGTTGATGTGCTTGCTACGGCTGCACATATACTAAAATTGGATCGATACAGAGAAGATTAGCATGGCCCCTGCGAAAGGATGACACGCAAATCCGTGAAGCGTTCCATATTTTGTTCTTTTTTAATTAGACAAAGAGTCACTTGGGACTAGGAAGATGTTGTACCAAGATTAGCATGGAACTTGCAAAAGGATGACACACAAATCAGTGAAGTGCTCCATATTTTCAACTTTTTTTGATTGACAAATAGGAACTAGGGTTCCTTAGGAAAAGGGAGATGCTGTGCCAAATTCCAAATGTTTAGTTTTTTTTTTTTTCAAAGCAAAAACACAAGAAATGAACTCCATAAGAAGATCAGAAACATTTCCAACTGCATCTGGTGTCAATATATTAATGAAGTTGCTCATGTAGTGGACAATCTCAATCATTTGGTAAGATTAGAAGATCTGAAGCTGCTGTACATTTCTTTAGCTGACTCTAGGACTGACTCTACACAGACAATTGTGTTTGTGGTTTAGTTGTGAACAACATGCTTGTGAGAGTGTAAACGCAGTCTGTCGCTATCAGGAATGATGCAGTCTAGATGCCCACATATGGGGACTTTGTAGGAGTCAGCACTAGCAAAATGCAGAGGTACAACCACAGTCTGGGAAGACCACATATTTGAGAATGAAATTTCCCCTTCCAAAAAAGCATGAACTATAATGAAATGGCAGAAGATTGCTGCCAGTACCTTAACAGATACCCAGACAGTGACATTGCCACGTGGAATAAACAAACTGCCTGGAACCACGCCCCTTTCCTGCATTGACCTGCCCACTTTGTGATGTTCCTATGACTCTTGACACCAATCAAATTATTCTTCTTACTTTGCTACACAAACTAACAATACTTTAATCATGCAGCTCCACAAGTTACCAGCCTCTTGGAAAATGCAATTAGGGTAACTAAGCATTTGCTCTCCAAATATTTGATCACATTTTTACACAATACTCCATACAAGGTCTTGGTGAGCAGAACAATGATATGGTCAGTATTATAAGTGGCAGCTGAGAATCAAGTTGATGTGCTTGCTACGGCTGCACATATACTAAAATTGGATCGAAACAGAGAAGATTAGCATGGCCCCTGCGAAAGGATGACACGCAAATCCGTGAAGCGTTCCATAGTTTGTTCTTTTTTAATTAGACAAAGAGTCACTTGGGACTAGGAAGATGTTGTACCAAGATTAGCATGGAACTTGTAAAAGGATGACACACAAATCAGTGAAGTGCTCATTATTTCAACTTTTTTTGATTGACAAAAGGGACTAGGGTCTTTTGGGAAATGGGAGATGCTGTGCAAAATTCCAAATGTTCAGTTTTTTGTTTTTTTCAAAGCAAACACACAAGAACGAACTCCATAAGAAGATCAGAAACATTTCCAACTGCATCTGGTGTCAATGTATTAATGAAGTTGCTCATTTAGTGCACAATCTCAATCATTTGGTAAGATAAGAAGAACTGAAGCTACTGTACATTTCTTTAGCTGACTCTAGGCCTGACTCTACACAGACAATTGTGTTTGTGGTTTAGTTTTGAACAACATGCTTGTGAGAGGGTAAACGCAGTCTGTCGCTATCAGGAATGATGCAGTCTAGATGCCCACATATGGGGAATTTGTAGGAGTCAGCACTAGCAAAATGCAAAGGTACAACCACAGTCTGGGAAGACCACATAATTGAGAATGAAATTTCCCCTGCCAAAAAAGCATGAACTATAATGAAATGGCAGAAGATTGCTGCCAGTACCTTAACAAAGACCCAGACAGTGACATCACCACATGGAATAAACACACTACTTGGAACCACGCCCCTTTCCTGCATTGACCTGCCCACTTTGTGATGTTCCTCTGACTCTTGACAACAATCAAATTCTTCTTTCTTTGCTACACAAACTGACCACACTTTAATCATGCACCTCCACAAGTTACCAGCCTCTTGGAAAATGCAATTAGGGTAACTAAGCATTTGCTCTCCAAATAATTTATCAAATTTTTACACAATACTCCATACAAGGTCTTGGTGAGCAGAACAATGATATGGTCAGTATTATAAGTGGCACCTGAGAAGCTGGTTTATGTGCTTGCTACGGCTGCACATATCCTAAAAGTGGATCGATAAAGAGAAGATTAGCACGGCCCCTGCAAAATTGTGACATGCAAATCCTCAAAGCGTTCCATATTTTGTTCTTTTTTAATTAGACAAAGAGTCACTTGGGACTAGGAAGATGTTGTACCAAGATTAGCATGGAACTTGTAAAGGGATGACACACAAATCAGTGAAGTGCTCCATATTTTCAACTTTTTTTGATTGACAAATAGGAACTAGGGTTCCTTGGGAAAAGGGAGATGCTGTGCCAAATTCCAAATGTTCATTTTTTTTATTTTCAAAGCAAATACACAGGGAAGAAGACCATAAGAAGAACAGAAACATTTCCAACTGCATCTGGTGTCAATATATTAATGAAGTTGCTCATGTAGTGGACAATCTCAATCATTTGGTAAGATTAGAAGATCTGAAGCTGCTGTACATTTCTTTAGCTAACTCTAGGACTGACTCTACACAGACAATTGTGTTTGTGGTTTAGTTGTGAACAAAATGCTTGTGAGAGTGTAAACACAGTCTGTCGCTATCAGGAATGATGCAGTCTAGATGCCCACATATTGGGACTTTGTAGGAGTCAGCACTAGCAAAATGCAGAGGTACAACCACAGTCTGGGAAGACCACATATTTGAGAATGAAATTTCCCGTGCTAATAAGGCATGAACTATAATAACATGGCAGAAGATTGCTGCCAGAACCTTAACAGAGACCCAGACAGTGACATCATCACGTGGAATAAACAAACTGCCTGGAACCACGCCCCTTTCCTGCATTGACCTGCCCACTTTGTGATGTTCCTATGACTCTTGACACCAATCAAATTATTCTTCTTTCTTTGCTACACAAACTAAGAATACTTTAATCATGCACCTCCACAAGTTACCAGCCTCTTGTAAAATGCAATTAGGGTAACTAAGCATTTGCTCTCTAAATATTTTATCAAATTTTTACACAATACTCCATTCAAGGTCTTGGTGAGCAGAACAATGATTTGGTCAGTATTATAAGTGGCAGCTGAGAAACTGGTTAGCGTGCTTGCTACGCCTGCACATAGACTAAAATTGGATCAATACAGAGAAGATTAGCATGGCCCCTGCGAAAGCATGACACGCAAATCCGTGAAGCGTTTCATATTTTGTCCTTTTTTAATTAGACAAAGAGTCACTTGGGACTAGGAAGATGTTGTACCAAGATTAGCATGGAACTTGTAAAGGGATGACACACAAATCAGTGAAGTGCTCCATATTTTCAACTTTTTTTGATTGACAAATAGGAACTAGGGTTCCTTGGGAAAAGGGAGATGCTGTGCCAAATTCCAAATGTTCATTTTTTTTATTTTCAAAGCAAATACACAGGGAAGAAGACCATAAGAAGGTCAGAAACATATCCAACTGCAACTGGTGTCAAGGTATTAATGAAGTTGCTCATGTAGTGGACAATCTCAATCATTTCGTATGATAAGAAGAACTGAAGCTGCTGTAGATTTCTTTAGCTGACTCTAGGCCTGACTCTACACAGACAATTGTGTTTGTGGTTTAGTTGTGAACAACATGCTTGTAAGAGGGTAAACGCAGTCTGCCGCTATCAGGAATGATGCAGTCTAGATGCCCACATATGGGGACTTTGTAGGAGTCAGCACTAGCAAAATGCAGAGGTACAACCTCAGTCTGGGAAGACCACATATTTGAGAATGAAATTTCCCCTTCCAAAAAAGCATGAACTATAATGAAATGGCAGAAGATGGCTGCCAGTACCTTAACAGAGACCCAGACAGTGACATCACCACGTGGAATAAACACACTGCCTGGAACCACGCCCCTTTCCTGCATTGACCTGCCCACTTTGTGATGTTCCCATGACTCTTGACACCAATCAAATTATTCATCTTTCTTTGCTACACAAACTGACCACACTTTAATCATGCACCTCCACAAGTTACCAGCCTCTTGCAAAATGCAATTAGGGTAACTAAGCATTTGCTCTCCAAATATTTTATCACATTTTTACACAATACTCCATACAAGGTCTTGGTGAGCAGAACAATGATATGGTCAGTATTATAAGTGGCAGCTGAGAAGTTGGTTAATGTGCTTGCTACGGCTGCACATATACTAAAATTGGATCGATACAGAGAAGATTAGCATGGCCCCTGCAAAATTGTGACATGCAAATCCTCAAAGCGTTCCATATTTTGTTCTTTTTTAATTAGAAAAAGAGTCACTTGGGACTAGGAAGATGTTGTACCAAGATTAGCATGGAACTTGTAAAGGGATGACACACAAATCAGTGAAGTGCTCCATATTTTCAACTTTTTTTGATTGACAAATAGGAACTAGGGTTCCTTGGGAAAAGGGAGTTGCTGTGCCAAATTTTAAATATTTATTTTATTTTCAAAGCAAACACACAGGGATAAAGACCATAAGAAGATCAGAAACTTTTCCAAATGCAACTGGTGTCAATGTATTAATGAAGTTGCTCATGTAGTGGACAATCCCAATCATTTGGTAGGATAAGAAGAACTGAAGCTGCTGTACATTTCTTTAGCTGACTCTAGGCCTGACTCTACACAGACAATTGTGTTTGTGGTTTAGTTTTGAACAACATGCTAGTGAGAGGGTAAACGAAGTCTGTCGCTATCAGGAATGATGCAGTCTAGATGCCCACATATGGGGATTTTGTAGGAGTCAAAACTAGCAAAATGCAGAGGTACAACCTCAGTCTGTGAAGACCACATAATTGAGAATGAAATTTCCCCTTCCAAAAAAGCATGAACTATAATGAAATGACAGAAGATGGCTGCCAGTACCTTAACAGATACCCAGACAGTGACATTGCACCGTGGAATAAACAAACTGCCTGGAACCACGCCCGTTTCCAGCATTGACCTGCCCACTTTGTGATGTTCCTTTGACTCTTGACACCAATCAAATTATTCTTCTTTCTTTGCTACACAAACTGACCATACTTTAATGATGCACCTCCACAAGTTACCAGCCTCTTGGAAAATTGCATTTAGGGTAACTAAGCATTTGCTCTCCAAATATTTTATCACATTTTTACACAATTCTCCATACAAGGTCTTGGTGAGCAGAACAATGATATGGTCAGTATTATAAGTGGCAGCGGAGGAGCTGGTTGATGTGCTTGCTACGGCTGCACATATACTAAAATTGGATCGATACAGAGAAGATTAGCATGGCCCCTGCGAAAGGATGACACGCAAATCCGTGAAGCGTTCCATATTTCGTTCTTTTTTAATTAGACAAAGAGTCACTTGGGACTAGGAAGATGTTGTACCAAGATTAGCATGGAACTTGCAAAAAGATGACACACAAATCAGTGAAGTGCTCCATATTTTCAACTTTTTTTGATTGACAAATAGGAACTAGGGTTCCTTAGGAAAAGGGAGATGCTGTGCCAAATTCCAAATGTTTAGTTTTTTTTTTTTTCAAAGCAAAAACACAAGGATGAACTCCATAAGAAGATCAGAAACATGTCCAACTGCATCTGGTGTCAATATATTAATGAAGTTGCTCATGTAGTGGACAATCTCAATCATTTGGTATGATAAGAAGTACTGAAGCTGCTGTACATTTCTTTAGCTGACACTAGGACTGACTCTACACAGACAATTGTGTTTGTGGTTTAGTTGTGAACAACATGCTTGTAAGAGGGTAAACGCAGTCTGCCGCTATCAGGAATGATGCAGTCTAGATGCCCACATATGGGGACTTTGTAGGAGTCAGCACTAGCAAAATGCAGAGGTACAACCTCAGTCTGTGAAGACCACATAATTGAGAATGAAATTTCCCCTTCCAAAAAAGCATGAACTATAATGAAATGGCAGAAGATTGCTGCCAGTACCTTAACAGAGACCCAGACAGTGACATCACCACGTGGAATAAACACACTGCCTGGAACCACGCCCCTTTCCTGCATTGACCTGCCCACTTTGTGATGTTCCCATGATTCTTGACACCAATCAAATTATTCATCTTACTTTGCTACACAAACTAAGAATACTTTAATCATGCAGCTCCACAAGTTACCAGCCTCTTGGAAAATGCAATTAGGGTAACTAAGCATTTGCTCTCTAAATATTTTATCAAATTTTTACACAATACTCCATACAAGGTCTTGGTGAGCAGAACAATGATATGGTCAGTATTATAAGTGGCAGCTGAGAAGCTTGTTGATGTGCTTGCTACGGCTGCACATATACTAAAATTGGATCGATACAGAGAAGATTAGCATGGCCCCTGCGAAAGGATGACACGCAAATCCGTGAAGCGTTCCATATTTTGTTCTTTTTTAATTAGACAAAGAGTCACTTGGGTACTAGGAAGATGTTGTACCAAGATTAGCATGGAACTTGTAAAAGGATGACACACAAATCAGTGAAGTGCTCCATATTTTCAACTTTTTTTGATTGACAAATAGGAACTAGGGTTCCTTAGGAAAAGGGAGATGCTGTGCCAAATTCCAAATGTTTCAGTTTTTTTTTTTTTTCAAAGCAAAAACACAAGAATGAACTCCATAAGAAGATCAGAAACATTTCCAACTGCATCTGGTGTCAATGTATTAATGAAGTTGCTCATGTAGTGGACAATCTCAATCATTTGGTAAGATAAGAAGAACTGAAGCTGCTGTACATTTCTTTAGCTGACTCTAGGACTGACTCTACACAGACAATTGTGTTTGTGGTTTAGTTGTGAACAACATGCTTGTGAGAGGGTAAACGCAGTCTGTCGCTATCAGGAATGATGCAGTCTAGATGCCCACATATGGGGACTTTGTAGGAGTCAGCACTAGCAAAATGCAGAGGTACAACCACAGTCTGGGAAGACCACATATTTGAGAATGAAATTTCCCCTTCCAAAAAAGCATGAACTATAATGAAATGGCAGAAGATTGCTGCCAGTACCTTAACAGAGACCCAGACAGTGACATTGCCACGTGGAATAAACAAACTGCCTGGAACCACGCCCCTTTCCTGCATTGACCTGCCCACTTTGTGATGTTCCTATGACTCTTGACACCAATCAAATTATTCTTCTTACTTTGCTACACAAACTAACAATACTTTAATCATGCAGCTCCACAAGTTACCAGCCTCTTGGAAAATGCAATTAGGGTAACTAATCATTTGCTCTCCAAATATTTGATCACATTTTTACACAATACTCCATACAAGGTCTTGGTGAGCAGAACAATGATATGGTCAGTATTATAAGTGGCAGCTGAGAAGCTGGTTGATGTGCTTGCTACGGCTGCACATATACTAAAATTGGATCGATACAGAGAAGATTAGCATGGCCCCTGCGAAATGATGACACGCAAATCCGTGAAGCGTTCCATATTTTGTTCTTTTTTAATTAGACAAAGAGTCACTTGGGACTAGGAAGATGTTGTACCAAGATTAGCATGGAACTTGTAAAGGGATGACACACAAATCAGTGAAGTGCTCCATATTTTCAACTTTTTTTGATTGACAAATAGGAACTAGGGTTCCTTGGGAAAAGGGAGATGCTGTGCCAAATTCCAAATGTTCATTTTTTTTATTTTCAAAGCAAATACACAGGGAAGAAGACCATAAGAAGAACAGAAACATTTCCAACTGCATCTGGTGTCAATATATTAATGAAGTTGCTCATGTAGTGGACAATCTCAATCATTTGGTAAGATTAGAAGATCTGAAGCTGCTGTACATTTCTTTAGCTAACTCTAGGACTGACTCTACACAGACAATTGTGTTTGTGGTTTAGTTGTGAACAACATGCTTGTGAGAGTGTAAACACAGTCTGTCGCTATCAGGAATGATGCAGTCTAGATGCCCACATATTGGGACTTTGTAGGAGTCAGCACTAGCAAAATGCAGAGGTACAACCACAGTCTGGGAAGACCACATATTTGAGAATGAAATTTCCCGTGCTAATAAGGCATGAACTATAATAACATGGCAGAAGATTGCTGCCAGAACCTTAACAGAGACCCAGACAGTGACATCATCACGTGGAATAAACAAACTGCCTGGAACCACGCCCCTTTCCTGCATTGACCTGCCCACTTTGTGATGTTCCTATGACTCTTGACACCAATCAAATTATTCTTCTTTCTTTGCTACACAAACTAAGAATACTTTAATCATGCACCTCCACAAGTTACCAGCCTCTTGTAAAATGCAATTAGGGTAACTAAGCATTTGCTCTCTAAATATTTTATCAAATTTTTACACAATACTCCATTCAAGGTCTTGGTGAGCAGAACAATGATTTGGTCAGTATTATAAGTGGCAGCTGAGAAACTGGTTAGCGTGCTTGCTACGCCTGCACATAGACTAAAATTGGATCAATACAGAGAAGATTAGCATGGCCCCTGCGAAAGCATGACACGCAAATCCGTGAAGCGTTTCATATTTTGTCCTTTTTTAATTAGACAAAGAGTCACTTGGGACTAGGAAGATGTTGTACCAAGATTAGCATGGAACTTGTAAAGGGATGACACACAAATCAGTGAAGTGCTCCATATTTTCAACTTTTTTTGATTGACAAATAGGAACTAGGGTTCCTTGGGAAAAGGGAGATGCTGTGCCAAATTCCAAATGTTCATTTTTTTTATTTTCAAAGCAAATACACAGGGAAGAAGACCATAAGAAGGTCAGAAACATATCCAACTGCAACTGGTGTCAAGGTATTAATGAAGTTGCTCATGTAGTGGACAATCTCAATCATTTCGTATGATAAGAAGAACTGAAGCTGCTGTAGATTTCTTTAGCTGACTCTAGGCCTGACTCTACACAGACAATTGTGTTTGTGGTTTAGTTGTGAACAACATGCTTGTAAGAGGGTAAACGCAGTCTGCCGCTATCAGGAATGATGCAGTCTAGATGCCCACATATGGGGACTTTGTAGGAGTCAGCACTAGCAAAATGCAGAGGTACAACCTCAGTCTGGGAAGACCACATATTTGAGAATGAAATTTCCCCTTCCAAAAAAGCATGAACTATAATGAAATGGCAGAAGATGGCTGCCAGTACCTTAACAGAGACCCAGACAGTGACATCACCACGTGGAATAAACACACTGCCTGGAACCACGCCCCTTTCCTGCATTGACCTGCCCACTTTGTGATGTTCCCATGACTCTTGACACCAATCAAATTATTCATCTTTCTTTGCTACACAAACTGACCACACTTTAATCATGCACCTCCACAAGTTACCAGCCTCTTGCAAAATGCAATTAGGGTAACTAAGCATTTGCTCTCCAAATATTTTATCACATTTTTACACAATACTCCATACAAGGTCTTGGTGAGCAGAACAATGATATGGTCAGTATTATAAGTGGCAGCTGAGAAGTTGGTTAATGTGCTTGCTACGGCTGCACATATACTAAAATTGGATCGATACAGAGAAGATTAGCATGGCCCCTGCAAAATTGTGACATGCAAATCCTCAAAGCGTTCCATATTTTGTTCTTTTTTAATTAGAAAAAGAGTCACTTGGGACTAGGAAGATGTTGTACCAAGATTAGCATGGAACTTGTAAAGGGATGACACACAAATCAGTGAAGTGCTCCATATTTTCAACTTTTTTTGATTGACAAATAGGAACTAGGGTTCCTTGGGAAAAGGGAGTTGCTGTGCCAAATTTTAAATATTTATTTTATTTTCAAAGCAAACACACAGGGATAAAGACCATAAGAAGATCAGAAACTTTTCCAAATGCAACTGGTGTCAATGTATTAATGAAGTTGCTCATGTAGTGGACAATCTCAATCATTTGGTATGATAAGAAGAACTGAAGCTGCTGTACATTTCTTTAGCTGACTCTAGGCCTGACTCTACACAGACAATTGTGTTTGTGGTTTAGTTGTGAACAACATGCTTGTGAGAGGGTAAACGCAGTCTGTCGCTATCAGGAATGATGCAGTCTAGATGCCCACATATGGGGACTTTGTAGGAGTCAGCACTAGCAAAATGCAGAGGTACAACCTCAGTCTGTGAAGACCACATATTTGAGAATGAAATTTCCCCTTCCAAAAAAGCATGAACTATAATGAAATGGCAGAAGATGGCTGCCAGTACCTTAACAGATACCCAGACAGTGACATTGCACCGTGGAATAAACAAACTGCCTGGAACCACGCCCGTTTCCAGCATTGACCTGCCCACTTTGTGATGTTCCTTTGACTCTTGACACCAATCAAATTATTCTTCTTTCTTTGCTACACAAACTGACCATACTTTAATGATGCACCTCCACAAGTTACCAGCCTCTTGGAAATTGCATTTAGGGTAACTAAGCATTTGCTCTCCAAATATTTTATCACATTTTTACACAATTCTCCATACAAGGTCTTGGTGAGCAGAACAATGATATGGTCAGTATTATAAGTGGCAGCGGAGGAGCTGGTTGATGTGCTTGCTACGGCTGCACATATACTAAAATTGGATCGATACAGAGAAGATTAGCATGGCCCCTGCGAAAGGATGACACGCAAATCCGTGAAGCGTTCCATATTTCGTTCTTTTTTAATTAGACAAAGAGTCACTTGGGACTAGGAAGATGTTGTACCAAGATTAGCATGGAACTTGCAAAAAGATGACACACAAATCAGTGAAGTGCTCCATATTTTCAACTTTTTTTGATTGACAAATAGGAACTAGGGTTCCTTAGGAACAGGGAGATGCTGTGCCAAATTCCAAATGTTTAGTTTTTTTTTTTTTCAAAGCAAAAACACAAGGATGAACTCCATAAGAAGATCAGAAACATGTCCAACTGCATCTGGGGTCAATATATTAATGAAGTTGCTCATGTAGTGGACAATCTCAATCATTTGGTATGATAAGAAGTACTGAAGCTGCTGTACATTTCTTTAGCTGACACTAGGACTGACTCTACACAGACAATTGTGTTTGTGGTTTAGTTGTGAACAACATGCTTGTAAGAGGGTAAACGCAGTCTGCCGCTATCAGGAATGATGCAGTCTAGATGCCCACATATTGGGACTTTGTAGGAGTCAGCACTAGCAAAATGCAGAGGTACAACCTCAGTCTGTGAAGACCACATAATTGAGAATGAAATTTCCCCTTCCAAAAAAGCATGAACTATAATGAAATGGCAGAAGATGGCTGCCAGTACCTTAACAGAGACCCAGACAGTGACATCACCACGTGGAATAAACACACTGCCTGGAACCACGCCCCTTTCCTGCATTGACCTGCCCACTTTGTGATGTTCCCATGATTCTTGACACCAATCAAATTATTCATCTTACTTTGCTACACAAACTAAGAATACTTTAATCATGCACCTCCACAAGTTACCAGCCTCTTGGAAAATGCAATTAGGGTAACTAAGCATTTGCTCTCTAAATATTTTATCAAATTTTTACACAATACTCCATACAAGGTCTTGGTGAGCAGAACAATGATATGGTCAGTATTATAAGTGGCAGCTGAGAAGCTTGTTGATGTGCTTGCTACGGCTACTCATATACTAAAATTGGATCGATACAGAGAAGATTAGCATTGCCCCTGCGAAAGGATGACACGCAAATCCGTGAAGCGTTCCATATTTTGTTCATTTTTAATTAGACAAAGAGTCACTTGGGTCTAGGAAGATGTTGTACCAAGATTAGCATGGAACTTGCAAAAAGATGACACACAAATCAGTGAAGTGCTCCATATTTTCAACTTTTTTTGATTGACAAATAGGAACTAGGGTTCCTTAGGAAAAGGGAGATGCTGTGCCAAATTCCAATGTTTAGTTTTTTTTTTTTTTTCAAAGCAAAAACACAAGGATGAACTCCATAAGAAGATCAGAAACATGTCCAACTGCATCTGGTGTCAATATATTAATGAAGTTGCTCATGTAGTGGACAATCTCAATCATTTGTTATGATAAGAAGAACTGAAGCTGCTGTACATTTCTTTAGCTGACACTAGGACTGGCTCTACACAGACAATTGTGTTTGTGGTTTAGTTTTGAACAACATGCTTGTGAGAGGGTAAACGCAGTCTGTCGCTATCAGGAATGATGCAGTCTAGATGCCCACATATGGGGACTTTGTAGGAGTCAGCACTAGCAAAATGCAGAGGTACAACCACAGTCTGGGAAGACCACATATTTGAGAATGAAATTTCCCCTTCCAAAAAAGCATGAACTATAATGAAATGGCAGAAGATTGCTGCCAGTACCTTAACAGAGACCCAGACAGTGACATTGCCACGTGGAATAAACAAACTGCCTGGAACCACGCCCCTTTCCTGCATTGACCTGCCCACTTTGTGATGTTCCTATGACTCTTGACACCAATCAAATTATTCTTCTTACTTTGCTACACAAACTAACAATACTTTAATCATGCAGCTCCACAAGTTACCAGCCTCTTGGAAAATGCAATTAGGGTAACTAATCATTTGCTCTCCAAATATTTGATCACATTTTTACACAATACTCCATACAAGGTCTTGGTGAGCAGAACAATGATATGGTCAGTATTATAAGTGGCAGCTGAGAATCAAGTTGATGTGCTTGCTACGGCTGCACATATACTAAAATTGGATCGAAACAGAGAAGATTAGCATGGCCCCTGCGAAAGGATGACACGCAAATCCGTGAAGCGTTCCATAGTTTTGTTCTTTTTTAATTAGACAAAGAGTCACTTGGGACTAGGAAGATGTTGTACCAAGATTAGCATGGAACTTGTAAAAGGATGACACACAAATCAGTGAAGTGCTCATTATTTCAACTTTTTTTGATTGACAAAAGGGACTAGGGTCTTTTGGGAAATGGGAGATGCTGTGAAAAATTCCAAATGTTCAGTTTTTTTATTTTTCAAAGCAAAAACACAAGAATGAACTCCAATAGAAGATCAGAAACATTTCCAACTGCATCTGGTGTCAATGTATTATGAAGTTGCTCATTTAGTGCACAATCTCAATCATTTGGTAAGATAAGAAGAACTGAAGCTACTGTACATTTCTTTAGCTGACTCTAGGCCTGACTCTACACAGACAATTGTGTTTGTGGTTTAGTTTTGAACAACATGCTTGTGAGAGGGTAAACGCAGTCCTGTCGCTATCAGGAATGATGCAGT
>NW_021629952.1:0-40779 GCF_900700375.1 Denticeps clupeoides
TAAACCAAAGGGCCTTAAACACATATCAAAGAGTGAAAACTACCGCTTTACTGTCAATTATGATGGAGAAAAGGCAAAAAGTTGGAGTGGTAAGCTTTTATTTGCAATACAACAAATAAAGTGCACACCTTCTAGAGGCAATGCAATACTGGGTCGATGAATGGAGCGGATGGAGCAGGCCCTATTGCCGACTCCCTGTTCTAAAAATCCGCCTAATATGACATATCAGATATTAAATTGACATCAGGGTGCGTAGCACCTGAAGGCCGAGGGCTGGAAAACCCATCTAATCGATTCAGCTCCAACCTGTGAATGATCGTTGTAGAGCACACACAGACAAGAAACCTGAAGAGAAGTTTAAAAAAAAAAAAAAAAAAAAAAGAAAAGAAAAAAGGCGGGAAAACATATCAAAGAAAGAAAATACCCCTTAACTTACTTTAAAAAAAGTTAACAGAGTGATGTAAATACTTTCATTTTAAAAGTTTTACAATAGTTAAAGCTTACTGCACCTGGCATTCCTACGTAGTCTCCCATCCAAGTACTAACCAGGCCCAGGCCTTCTTAGCTTCTGAGATCAGACAAGATTGGGCAATCTTCAGCTGGCATGTCTGTAAGCAAACTCTGCTTGAAAATCTTGGACTTTAAACCAAAGGGGCTTGAACACATATCAAAGAGTGAAAACTCCCGCTTTACTGTCAAATTATGATGGAGAAAAGGCAAAAAAAAGCTAACATAGCCATGTAAATTCTTTCATTTTAAAAGTTTTTCAATAGTTACAGCTTACAGCACCTGGTATTCCCAGGTAGTCTCCCATACAAATACTAAGCGGGCCCAAGCCTTCTTAGCTTCTGAGATCAGACAAGATTGGGCATTCTTCAGCAGATTTTGTCCGTACACAAATCTGCTTGAAAATCTTGATCTTTAAACCAAAGGGTCTTGAACACATATCAAAGAGTGAAAACTCCCGCTTTACTGTCAAATTATGATGGAGAAAAGGCAAAAAAAGCTAACAAAGCCATGTAAATACTTTTATTTTAAAAGTTTTTCAATAGTTAAAGCTTACAGCACCTGGTATTCCCAGGTAGTCTCCCATCCAAATACTAACCGGGCCCAAGCCTTCTTAGCTTCTGAGATCAGACAAGATTGGGCATTCTTCAGCAGGTTTGTCCGTACACAAAATCTGCTTGAAACTCTTGAACTTTAAACCAAAGGGGCTTGAACACATATCTAAGAGTGAAAACTCCCGCTTTACTGTCAAATTATGATGGAGAAAAGGCAAAAAAAGCAACAAAGCCATGTAAATACTTTCATTTTAAAAGTTTTTCAATAGTTAAAGCTTACAGCACCTGGTATTCCAAGGTAGTCTCCCATCCAACTACTAACCAGGCCCAAGCCTTCTTAGCTTCTGAGATCAGACAAGACTTGTGCATTCTTCAGCTAGTTTGTCCATACACAAAATCTGCTTGAAAATCTTGAACTTTAAACCAAAGGGGCTTAAACACATATCAAAGAGTGAAAACTCCCGCTTTACTTTCAAATTATGATGGAGAAAAGGCAAAAAGTTGGAGTGGTAAGCTTTTATTTGCAATACAACAAATAAAGTGCACACCTTATAGAGGCAATGCAATACTGGGTCGATGAATGGAGCGGATGGAGCAGGCCCTATTGCCGACTCCCTGTTCTAAAAATCCGCTTAATATGACATATCAGATATTAAATTGACATCAGGGTGCGTAGCACCTGAAGGCCGAGGGCTGGAAAACCCCACCTAATCGATTCAGCTCCAAGCCTGTGAATGATCGTTGTAGAGCACACACAGACAAAGAAACCTGAAGAGAAGTTTAAAAAAAAAAAAAAAAAAAGAAAAGAAAAAAGGCGGGAAAACATATCAAAGAAGAAAATACCCCTTAACTTACTTTAAAAAAAGTTAACAAAGTGATGTAAATACTTTCATTTTAAAAGTTTTCAATAGTTAAAGCTTACTGCACCTGGCATTCCTACATAGTCTCCCATCCAAGTACTAACCAGGCCCAGGCCTTCTTAGCTTCTGAGATCAGACAAGATTGGGCAATCTTCAGTTGGCATGTCTGTAAGCAAACTCTGCTTGAAAATCTTGGACTTTAAACAAAAGGGCTTTGAAAACATTATAAAGTGCGAAAACTCCCGCTTTACTGTCAAATTATGATGGAGAAAAGGCAAAAAAGCTAACAAAGCCATGTAAATACTTTTATTTTAAAAGTTTTTCAATAGTTAAAGCTTACAGCACCTGGTATTCCCAGGTAGTCTCCCATCCAAGTACTAACCAGGCCCAAGCCTTCTTAGCTTCTGAGATAAGACAAGATTGGGCATTCTTCAGCTGGTTTGTCCATACACAAACTCTGCTTGAAAATCTTGAACTTTAAACCAAAGGGGCTTGAACACATATCAAAGAGTGAAAACTCCCGCTTTACTGTCAAATTATGATGGAGAAAAGGCAAAAAAAGCTAACATAGCCATGTAAATACTTTCATTTTAAAAGTTTTTCAATAGTTAAAGCTTACAGCACCTGTTATTCCCAGGTAGTCTCCCATCCAAATACTAACCGGGCCCAAGCCTTCTTAGCTTCTGAGATCAGACAAGATTGGGCATTCTTCAGCAGGTTTGTCCTTACACAAAATCTGCTTGAAAATCTTGAACTTTAAACCAAAGGGGCTTGAACACATATCTAAGAGTGAAAACTCCCGCTTTACTGTCAAATTATGATGGAGAAAAGGCAAAAAAAGCACAAAGCCATGTAAATACTTTCATTTTAAAAGTTTTTCAATAGTTAAAGCTTACAGCACCTGGTATTCCAAGGTAGTCTCCCATCCAACTACTAACCAGGCCCAAGCCTTCTTAGCTTCTGAGATCAGACAAGACTGGGCATTCTTCAGCTAGTTTGTCCGTACACAAAATCTGCTTGAAAATCTTGAACTTTAAACCAAAGGGGCTTAAACACATATCAAAGAGTGAAAACTCCCGCTTTACTTTCAAATTATGATGGAGAAAAGGCAAAAAAAGCTAACAAAGCCATGTAAATACTTTCTTTTTAAAAGTTTTTAAATAGTTAAAGCTTACAGCACCTGGTATTCGCAGGTAGTCTCCCATCCAACTACTAACCAGGCCCAAGCCTTCTTAGCTTCTGAGATCAGACAAGATTGGGCATTCTTCAGCTGGTTTGTCCATACACAAACTCTGCTTGAAAATCTTGAACTTTAAACCAAAAGGGCTTGAACACATATCAAAGAGTGAAAACTCCCGCTTTACTGTCAAATTATGATGGAGAAAAGGCAAAAAGTTGGAGTGGTAAGCTTTTATTTGCAATACAACAAATAAAGTGCACACCTTCTAGAGGCAATGCAATACTGGGTCGATGAATGGAGCGGATGGAGCAGGCCCTATTGCCGACTCCCTGTTCTAAAAATCCGCTTAATATGACATATCAGATATTAAATTGACATCAGGGTGCGTAGCACCTGAAGGCCGAGGGCTGGAAAACCCCATCTAATCGATTCAACTCCAAGCCTGTGAATGATCGTTGTAGAGCACACACAGACAAAGAAATCTGAAGAGAAGTTTAAAAAAAAAAAAAAAAAAAAAAATGAAAAAAGGCGGGAAAACATATCAAAGAAAGAAAATACCCCTTAACTTACTTTAAAAAAAGTTAACAGAGTGATGTAAATACTTTCATTTTAAAAGTTTTACAATAGTTAAAGCTTACTGCACCTGGCATTCCTACGTAGTCTCCCATCCAAGTACTAACCAGGCCCAGGCCTTCTTAGCTTCTGAGATCAGACAAGATTGGGCAATCTTCAGCTGGCATGTCTGTAAGCAAACTCTGCTTGAAAATCTTGGACTTTAAACCAAAGGGGCTTGAACACATATCAAAGAGTGAAAACTCCCGCTTTACTGTCAAATTATGATGGAGAAAAGGCAAAAAAAGCTAACATAGCCATGTAAATTCTTTCATTTTAAAAGTTTTTCAATAGTTACAGCTTACAGCACCTGGTATTCCCAGGTAGTCTCCCATACAAATACTAAGCGGGCCCAAGCCTTCTTAGCTTCTGAGATCAGACAAGATTGGGCATTCTTCAGCAGGTTTGTCCGTACACAAAATCTGCTTGAAAATCTTGAACTTTAAACCAAAGGGTCTTGAACACATATCTAAGAGTGAAAACTCCCGCTTTACTGTCAAATTATGATGGAGAAAAGGCAAAAAAGCTAACAAAGCCATGTAAATACTTTTATTTTAAAAGTTTTTCAATAGTTAAAGCTTACAGCACCTGGTATTCCCAGGTAGTCTCCCATCCAAATACTAACCGGGCCCAAGCCTTCTTAGCTTCTGAGATCAGACAAGATTGGGCATTCTTCAGCAGGTTTGTCCGTACACAAAATCTGCTTGAAACTCTTGAACTTTAAACCAAAGGGGCTTGAACACATATCTAAGAGTGAAAACTCCCGCTTTACTGTCAAATTATGATGGAGAAAAGGCAAAAAAAGCTAACAAAGCCATGTAAATACTTTCATTTTAAAAGTTTTTCAATAGTTAAAGCTTACAGCACCTGGTATTCCAAGGTAGTCTCCCATCCAACTACTAACCAGGCCCAAGCCTTCTTAGCTTCTGAGATCAGACAAGACTGGGCATTCTTCAGCTAGTTTGTCCATACACAAAATCTGCTTGAAAATCTTGAACTTTAAACCAAAGGGGCTTAAACACATATCAAAGAGTGAAAACTCCCGCTTTACTGTCAAATTATGATGGAGAAAAGGCAAAAAGTTGGAGTGGTAAGCTTTTATTTGCAATACAACAAATAAAGTGCACACCTTCTAGAGGCAATGCAATACTGGGTCGATGAATGGAGCGGATGGAGCAGGCCCTATTGCCGACTCCCTGTTCTAAAAATCCGCTTAATATGACATATCAGATATTAAATTGACATCAGGGTGCGTAGCACCTGAAGGCCGAGGGCTGGAAAACCCCACCTAATCGATTCAGCTCCAAGCCTGTGAATGATCGTTGTAGAGCACACACAGACAAAGAAACCTGAAGAGAAGTTTAAAAAAAAAAAAAAAAAAAAAGAAAAGAAAAAAGGCGGGAAAACATATCAAAGAAGGAAAATACCCCTTAACTTACTTTTAAAAAAGTTAACAGAGTGATGTAAATACTTTCATTTTAAAAGTTTTCAATAGTTAAAGCTTACTGCACCTGGCATTCCTACATAGTCTCCCATCCAAGTACTAACCAGGCCCAGGCCTTCTTAGCTTCTGAGATCAGACAAGATTGGGCAATCTTCAGTTGGCATGTCTGTAAGCAAACTCTGGTTGAAAATCTTGGACTTTAAACAAAAGGGCTTTGAAAACATTATAAAGTGCGAAAACTCCCGCTTTACTGTCAAATTATGATGGAGAAAAGGCAAAAAAGCTAACAAAGCCATGTAAATACTTTTATTTTAAAAGTTTTTCAATAGTTAAAGCTTACAGCACCTGGTATTCCCAGGTAGTCTCCCATCCAAGTACTAACCAGGCCCAAGCCTTCTTAGCTTCTGAGATAAGACAAGATTGGGCATTCTTCAGCTGGTTTGTCCAGTACACAAACTCTGCTTGAAAATCTTGAACTTTAAACCAAAGGGGCTTGAACACATATCTAAGAGTGAAAACTCCCGCTTTACTGTCAAATTATGATGGAGAAAAGGCAAAAAAAGCTAACATAGCCATGTAAATACTTTCATTTTAAAAGTTTTTCAATAGTTAAAGCTTACAGCACCTGGTATTCCCAGGTAGTCTCCCATCCAAATACTAACCGGGCCCAAGCCTTCTTAGCTTCTGAGATCAGACAAGATTGGGCATTCTTCAGCAGGTTTGTCCTTACACAAAATCTGCTTGAAAATCTTGAACTTTAAACCAAAGGGGCTTGAACACATATCTAAGAGTGGAAAACTCCCGCTTTACTGTCAAATTATGATGGAGAAAAGGCAAAAAAAGCAACAAAGCCATGTAAATACTTTCATTTTAAAAGTTTTTCAATAGTTAAAGCTTACAGCACCTGGTATTCCAAGGTAGTCTCCCATCCAACTACTAACCAGGCCCAAGCCTTCTTAGCTTCTGAGATCAGACAAGACTGGGCATTCTTCAGCTAGTTTGTCCGTACACAAAATCTGCTTGAAAATCTTGAACTTTAAACCAAAGGGCTTAAACACATATCAAAGAGTGAAAACTCCCGCTTTACTGTCAAATTATGATGGAGAAAAGGCAAAAAGTTGGAGTGGTAAGCTTTTATTTGCAATACAACAAATAAAGTGCACACCTTCTAGAGGCAATGCAATACTGGGTCGATGAATGGAGCGGATGGAGCAGGCCCTATTGCCGACTCCCTGTTCTAAAAATCCGCTTAATATGACATATCAGATATTAAATTGACATCAGGGTGCGTAGCACCTGAAGGCCGAGGGCTGGAAAACCCCATCTAATCGATTCAACTCCAAGCCTGTGAATGATCGTTGTAGAGCACACACAGACAAAGAAATCTGAAGAGAAGTTTAAAAAAAAAAAAAAAAAAAATGAAAAAAGGCGGGAAAACATATCAAAGAAAGAAAATACCCCTTAACTTACTTTAAAAAAAGTTAACAGAGTGATGTAAATACTTTCATTTTAAAAGTTTTACAATAGTTAAAGCTTACTGCACCTGGCATTCCTACGTAGTCTCCCATCCAAGTACTAACCAGGCCCAGGCCTTCTTAGCTTCTGAGATCAGACAAGATTGGGCAATCTTCAGCTGGCATGTCTGTAAGCAAACTCTGCTTGAAAATCTTGGACTTTAAACCAAAGGGGCTTGAACACATATCAAAGAGTGAAAACTCCCGCTTTACTGTCAAATTATGATGGAGAAAAGGCAAAAAAAGCTAACATAGCCATGTAAATACTTTCATTTTAAAAGTTTTTCAATAGTTACAGCTTACAGCACCTGGTATTCCCAGGTAGTCTCCCATACAAATACTAAGCGGGCCCAAGCCTTCTTAGCTTCTGAGATCAGACAAGATTGGGCATTCTTCAGCAGGTTTGTCCGTACACAAAATCTGCTTGAAAATCTTGAACTTTAAACCAAAGGGTCTTGAACACATATCTAAGAGTGAAAACTCCCGCTTTACTGTCAAATTATGATGGAGAAAAGGCAAAAAAAGCTAACAAAGCCATGTAAATACTTTTATTTTAAAAGTTTTTCAATAGTTAAAGCTTACAGCACCTGGTATTCCCAGGTAGTCTCCCATCCAAATACTAACCGGGCCCAAGCCTTCTTAGCTTCTGAGATCAGACAAGATTGGGCATTCTTCAGCAGGTTTGTCCGTACACAAAATCTGCTTGAAAATCTTGAACTTTAAACCAAAGGGGCTTGAACACATATCTAAGAGTGAAAACTCCCGCTTTACTGTCAAATTATGATGGAGAAAAGGCAAAAAAAGCAACAAAGCCATGTAAATACTTTCATTTTAAAAGTTTTTCAATAGTTAAAGCTTACAGCACCTGGTATTCCAAGGTAGTCTCCCATCCAACTACTAACCAGGCCCAAGCCTTCTTAGCTTCTGAGATCAGACAAGACTGGGCATTCTTCAGCTAGTTTGTCCATACACAAAATCTGCTTGAAAATCTTGAACTTTAAACCAAAGGGGCTTAAACACATATCAAAGAGTGAAAACTCCCGCTTTACTTTCAAATTATGATGGAGAAAAGGCAAAAAGTTGGAGTGGTAAGCTTTTATTTGCAATACAACAAATAAAGTGCACACCTTCTAGAGGCAATGCAATACTGGGTCGATGAATGGAGCGGATGGAGCAGGCCCTATTGCCGACTCCCTGTTCTAAAAATCCGCTTAATATGACATATCAGATATTAAATTGACATCAGGGTGCGTAGCACCTGAAGGCCGAGGGCTGGAAAACCCCACCTAATCGATTCAGCTCCAAGCCTGTGAATGATCGTTGTAGAGCACACACAGACAAAGAAACCTGAAGAGAAGTTTAAAAAAAAAAAAAAAAAAAAGAAAAGAAAAAAGGCGGGAAAACATATCAAAGAAGGAAAATACCCCTTAACTTACTTTAAAAAAGTTAACAGAGTGATGTAAATACTTTCATTTTAAAAGTTTTCAATAGTTAAAGCTTACTGCACCTGGCATTCCTACATAGTCTCCCATCCAAGTACTAACCAGGCCCAGGCCTTCTTAGCTTCTGAGATCAGACAAGATTGGGCAATCTTCAGTTGGCATGTCTGTAAGCAAACTCTGCTTGAAAATCTTGGACTTTAAACAAAAGGGCTTTGAAAACATTATAAAGTGCGAAAACTCCCGCTTTACTGTCAAATTATGATGGAGAAAAGGCAAAAAAAGCTAACAAAGCCATGTAAATACTTTTATTTTAAAAGTTTTTCAATAGTTAAAGCTTACAGCACCTGGTATTCCCAGGTAGTCTCCCATCCAAGTACTAACCAGGCCCAAGCCTTCTTAGCTTCTGAGATAAGACAAGATTGGGCATTCTTCAGCTGGTTTGTCCATACACAAACTCTGCTTGAAAATCTTGAACTTTAAACCAAAGGGGCTTGAACACATATCAAAGAGTGAAAACTCCCGCTTTACTGTCAAATTATGATGGAGAAAAGGCAAAAAAAGCTAACATAGCCATGTAAATACTTTCATTTTAAAAGTTTTTCAATAGTTAAAGCTTACAGCACCTGGTATTCCCAGGTAGTCTCCCATCCAAATACTAACCGGGCCCAAGCCTTCTTAGCTTCTGAGATCAGACAAGATTGGGCATTCTTCAGCAGGTTTGTCCTTACACAAAATCTGCTTGAAAATCTTGAACTTTAAACCAAAGGGGCTTGAACACATATCTAAGAGTGAAAACTCCCGCTTTACTGTCAAATTATGATGGAGAAAAGGCAAAAAAAGCAACAAAGCCATGTAAATACTTTCATTTTAAAAGTTTTTCAATAGTTAAAGCTTACAGCACCTGGTATTCCAAGGTAGTCTCCCATCCAACTACTAACCAGGCCCAAGCCTTCTTAGCTTCTGAGATCAGACAAGATTGGGCATTCTTCAGCTAGTTTGTCCGTACACAAAATCTGCTTGAAAATCTTGAACTTTAAACCAAAGGGGCTTAAACACATATCAAAGAGTGAAAACTCCCGCTTTACTTTCAAATTATGATGGAGAAAAGGCAAAAAAAGCTAACAAAGCCATGTAAATACTTTCTTTTTAAAAGTTTTTAAATAGTTAAAGCTTACAGCACCTGGTATTCGCAGGTAGTCTCCCATCCAACTACTAACCAGGCCCAAGCCTTCTTAGCTTCTGAGATCAGACAAGATTGGGCATTCTTCAGCTGGTTTGTCCGTACAGAAAATCTGCTTGAAAATCTTGAACTTTAAACCAAAAGGGCTTGAACACATATCAAAGAGTGAAAACTCCCGCTTTACTGTCAAATTATGATGGAGAAAAGGCAAAAAGTTGGAGTGGTAAGCTTTTATTTGCAATACAACAAATAAAGTGCACACCTTCTAGAGGCAATGCAATACTGGGTCGATGAATGGAGCGGATGGAGCAGGCCCTATTGCCGACTCCCTGTTCTAAAAATCCGCTTAATATGACATATCAGATATTAAATTGACATCAGGGTGCGTAGCACCTGAAGGCCGAGGGCTGGAAAACCCCATCTAATCGATTCAGCTCCAAGCCTGTGAATGATCGTTGTAGAGCACACACAGACAAAGAAATCTGAAGAGAAGTTTAAAAAAAAAAAAAAAAAAAAATGAAAAAAGGCGGGAAAACATATCAAAGAAAGAAAATACCCCTTAACTTACTTTAAAAAAAGTTAACAGAGTGATGTAAATACTTTCATTTTAAAAGTTTTACAATAGTTAAAGCTTACTGCACCTGGCATTCCTACATAGTCTCCCATCCAAGTACTAACCAGGCCCATGCCTTCTTAGCTTCTGAGATCAGACAAGATTGGGCAATCTTCAGCTGGCATGTCTGTAAGCAAACTCTGCTTGAAAATCTTGGACTTTAAACCAAAGGGGCTTGAACACATATCAAAGAGTGAAAACTCCCGCTTTACTGTCAAATTATGATGGAGAAAAGGCAAAAAAAGCTAACAAAGCCATGTAAATACTTTCATTTTAAAAGTTTTTCAATAGTTAAAGCTTACAGCACCTGGTATTCCCAGGTAGTCTCCAATCCAAATACTAACCGGGCCCAAGCCTTCTTAGCTTCTGAGATCAGACAAGATTGGGCATTCTTCAGCAGGTTTGTCCGTACACAAACTCTGCTTGAAAATCTTGAACTTTAAACCAAAGGGGCTTGAACACATATCTAAGAGTGAAAACTCCCGCTTTACTGTCAAATTATAATGGAGAAAAGGCAAAAAAAGCAACAAAGCCATGTAAATACTTTCATTTTAAAAGTTTTTCAATAGTTAAAGCTTACAGCACCTGGTATTCCAAGGTAGTCTCCCATCCAACTACTAACCAGGCCCAAGCCTTCTTAGCTTCTGAGATCAGACAAGACTGGGCATTCTTCAGCTAGTTTGTCCGTACACAAAATCTGCTTGAAAATCTTGAACTTTAAACCAAAGGGGCTTAAACACATAACAAAGAGTGAAAACTCCCGCTTTACTTTCAAATTATGATGGAGAAAAGGCAAAAAAAGCTAACAAAGCCATGTAAATACTTTCTTTTAAAAGTTTTTAAATAGTTAAAGCTTACAGCACCTGGTATTCGCAGGTAGTCTCCCATCCAACTACTAACCAGGCCCAAGCCTTCTTAGCTTCTGATATCAGACAAGATTGGGCATTCTTCAGCTGGTTTGTCCATACACAAACTCTGCTTGAAAATCTTGAACTTTAAACCAAAGGGGCTTAAACACATATCAAAGAGTGAAAACTCCCGCTTTACTTTCAAATTATGATGGAGAAAAGGCAAAAAAAGCTAACAAAGCCATGTAAATACTTTCTTTTTAAAAGTTTTTAAATAGTTAAAGCTTACAGCACCTGGTATTCGCAGGTAGTCTCCCATCCAACTACTAACCAGGCCCAAGCCTTCTTAGCTTCTGAGATCAGACAAGATTGGGCATTCTTCAGCTGGTTTGTCCATACACAAACTCTGCTTGAAAATCTTGAACTTTAAACCAAAAGGGCTTGAACACATATCAAAGAGTGAAAACTCCCGCTTTACTGTCAAATTATGATGGAGAAAAGGCAAAAAGTTGGAGTGGTAAGCTTTTATTTGCAATACAACAAATAAAGTGCACACCTTCTAGAGGCAATGCAATACTGGGTCGATGAATGGAGCGGATGGAGCAGGCCCTATTGCCGACTCCCTGTTCTAAAAATCCGCTTAATATGACATATCAGATATTAAATTGACATCAGGGTGCGTAGCACCTGAAGGCCGAGGGCTGGAAAACCCATCTAATCGATTCAGCTCCAAGCCTGTGAATGATCGTTGTAGAGCACACACAGACAAAGAAATCTGAAGTTTAAAAAAAAAAAAAATAATAAAAAAATGAAAAAAGGCGGGAAAACATATCAAAGAAAGAAAATACCCCTTAACTTACTTTAAAAAAAGTTAACAGAGTGATGTAAATACTTTCATTTTAAAAGTTTTACAATAGTTAAAGCTTACTGCACCTGGCATTCCTACATAGTCTCCCATCCAAGTACTAACCAGGCCCAGGCCTTCTTAGCTTCTGAGATCAGACAAGATTGGGCAATCTTCAGCTGGCATGTCTGTAAGCAAACTCTGCTTGAAAATCTTGGACTTTAAACAAAAGGGCTTTGAAAACATTATAAAGTGCGAAAACTCCCGCTTTACTGTCAAATTATGATGGAGAAAAGGCAAAAAAGCTAATAAAGCCATGTAAATACTTTTATTTTAAAAGTTTTTCAATAGTTAAAGCTTACAGCACCTGGTATTCCCAGGTAGTCTCCCATCCAAGTACTAACCAGGCCCAAGCCTTCTTAGCTTCTGAGATAAGACAAGATTGGGCATTCTTCAGCTGGTTTGTCCGTACACAAACTCTGCTTGAAAATCTTGAACTTTAAACCAAAGGGGCTTGAACACATATCAAAGAGTGAAAACTCCCGCTTTACTGTCAAATTATGATGGAGAAAAGGCAAAAAAAGCTAACATAGCCATGTAAATACTTTCATTTTAAAAGTTTTTCAATAGTTAAAGCTTACAGCACCTGGTATTCCCAGGTAGTCTCCCATCCAAATACTAACCGGGCCCAAGCCTTCTTAGCTTCTGAGATCAGACAAGATTGGGCATTCTTCAGCAGGTTTGTCCATACACAAAATCTGCTTGAAAATCTTGAACTTTAAACCAAAGGGGCTTGAACACATATCTAAGAGTGAAAACTCCCGCTTTACTGTCAAATTATAATGGAGAAAAGGCAAAAAAAGCAACAAAGCCATGTAAATACTTTCATTTTAAAAGTTTTTCAATAGTTAAAGCTTACAGCACCTGGTATTCCAAGGTAGTCTCCCATCCAACTACTAACTAGGCCCAAGCCTTCTTAGCTTCTGAGATCAGACAAGACTGGGCATTCTTCAGCTAGTTTGTCCGTACACAAAATCTGCTTGAAAATCTTGAACTTTAAACCAAAGGGGCTTAAACACATATCAAAGAGTGAAAACTCCTGCTTTACTTTCAAATTATGATGGAGAAAAGGCAAAAAAAGCTAACAAAGCCATGTAAATACTTTCTTTTTAAAAGTTTTTAAATAGTTAAAGCTTACAGCACCTGGTATTCGCAGGTAGTCTCCCATCCAACTACTAACCAGGCCCAAGCCTTCTTAGCTTCTGAGATCAGACAAGATTGGGCATTCTTCAGCTGGTTTGTCCATACACAAACTCTGCTTGAAAATCTTGAACTTTAAACCAAAGGGGCTTAAACACATATCAAAGAGTGAAAACTCCCGCTTTACTTTCAAATTATGATGGAGAAAAGGCAAAAAAAGCTAACAAAGCCATGTAAATACTTTCTTTTTAAAAGTTTTTAAATAGTTAAAGCTTACAGCACCTGGTATTCACAGGTAGTCTCTCATCCAAGTACTAACCAGGCCCAAGCCTTCTTAGCTTCTGAGATCAGACAAGATTGGGCATTCTTCAGCTGGTTTGTCCATACACAAACTCTGCTTGAAAATCTTGAACTTTAAACCAAAAGGGCTTGAACACATATCAAAGAGTGAAAACTCCCGCTTTACTGTCAAATTATGATGGAGAAAAGGCAAAAAGTTGGAGTGGTAAGCTTTTATTTGCAATACAACAAATAAAGTGCACACCTTCTAGAGGCAATGCAATACTGGGTCGATGAATGGAGCGGATGGAGCAGGCCCTATTGCTGACTCCCTGTTCTAAAAATCCGCTTAATATGACATATCAGATATTAAATTGACATCAGGGTGCGTAGCACCTGAAGGCCGAGGGCTGGAAAACCCCATCTAATCGATTCAGCTCCAAGCCTGTGAATGATCGTTGTAGAGCACACACAGACAAAGAAACCTGAAGAGAAGTTAAAAAAAAAAAAAAAAAAAAAAAATGAAAAAAGGTGGGAAAACATATCAAAGAAAGAAAATACCCCTTAACTTACTTTAAAAAAAAGTTAACAGAGTGATGTAAATACTTTCATTTTAAAAGTTTTACAATAGTTAAAGCTTACTGCACCTGGCATTCCTACATAGTCTCCCATCCAAGTACTAACCAGGCCCAGGCCTTCTTAGCTTCTGAGATCAGACAAGATTGGGCAATCTTCAGCTGGCATGTCTGTAAGCAAACTCTGCTTGAAAATCTTGGACTTTAAACAAAAGGGCTTTGAAAACATTATAAAGTGCGAAAACTCCCGCTTTACTGTCAAATTATGATGGAGAAAAGGCAAAAAAGCTAATAAAGCCATGTAAATACTTTTATTTTAAAAGTTTTTCAATAGTTAAAGCTTACAGCACCTGGTATTCCCAGGTAGTCTCCCATCCAAGTACTAACCAGGCCCAAGCCTTCTTAGCTTCTGAGATAAGACAAGATTGGGCATTCTTCAGCTGGTTTGTCCGTACACAAATTCTGCTTGAAAATCTTGAACTTTAAACCAAAGGGGCTTGAACACATATCAAAGAGTGAAAACTCCCGCTTTACTGTCAAATTATGATGGAGAAAAGGCAAAAAGTTGGAGTGGTAAGCTTTTATTTGCAATACAACAAGTAAAGTGCACACCTTCTAGAGGCAATGCAATACTGGGTCGATGAATGGAGCGGATGGAGCAGGCCCTATTGCCGACTCCCTGTTCTAAAAATCCACTTAATATGACATATCAGATATTAAATTGACATCAGGCTGCGTAGCACCTGAAGGCCGAGGGCTGGAAAACCCCATCTAATCGATTCAGCTCCAAGCCTGTGAATGATCGTTGTAGAGCACACACAGACAAAGAAACCTGAAGAGAAGTTTAAAAAAAAAAAAAAAAAAAAAAGAAAAAAGGCGGGAAAACATATCAAAGAAAGAAAATACCCCTTAACTTACTTTAAAAAAAGTTAACAGAGTGATGTAAATACTTTCATTTTAAAAGTTTTACAATAGTTAAAGCTTACTGCACCTGGCATTCCTACGTAGTCTCCCATCCAAGTACTAACCAGGCCCAAGCCTTCTTAGCTTCTAAGATCAGACAAGATTGGGCAATCTTCAGCTGGCATGTCTGTAAGCAAACTCTGCTTGAAAATCTTGGACTTTAAACCAAAAGGGCTTTGAAAACATTATAAAGTGCGAAAACTCCCGCTTTACTGTCAAATTATGATTAATAAGAACGTAGACAGGATCAACTACATCCATTACAATGTTCAGAAAGTAGGAAATTGGACACAAGACGGTTTTGAGGCCGTGCATGGGCAATTATCTGCCACTACCCTAATGGCTTTTCAGAACAGAATAGCGCTTGATATGCTCTTGGCTGAGAAAAATGGGGTTTTGCGCCGTGTTTGGAGAGCAATGCTGCTCGTTCATACCAAACAACACAGCTGCAGGAGGCAGTCTGACATTGGCCATTGACGGCCTGCGCACCCTCAACCGGAAGATGAAGGAGCATTCAGGGGTGGAAACTACGATGTGGGATTCCTGCATGAATGTATTCGGGAAATACAAAGCCCTAGTTCAATCTGTTTTAGCATCTATGGCTGTATTTGCTGCAATTCTGACCTTGTGTGGATGTTGTTGTATTCCTTGTCTGCGCAGTCTTGTGAACCGTCTCATCACTACGGCCTTATCACCCAGGGAGGTTGATCCCACACAGTTATACCCGCTCTTGGAAAATAAAATCCACGATGAGGGCTTTGAGATGTCCATGGAGCCCAGTGACTTACAGTTGAGCCAACTGTTCCGAGAATCTATCTTCGAGAATTGAAGCAACATCCCTTTGAGTGTAAATGTATTGAAATGTATCGAAAATCCTACCGGAAGAGGTTATTAGGGAAGTACTATCGAAAAAAAAAAAAAAAAAAAAGTTCAATACATGATAAACAGGGGGGAAATATTGGGGGACATATGCTTGACTCATTATGTTTCAAATGTATTTTTTGTTGTTTTATTTCTGAATTTCCTGAATTTATCAGGCTTTTTTGTTGTTTTAATTCTGTATTTCCTGAATTTATCAGGCTTTTTGTTGTTTTAATTCTGAACTTCCTATATTTATCAGGCAAGGTGCTGTTTGGATAAGGCTGGAAACGACGTTCGGAAATATGGTGACTTATGGTGATAGGATGGTAGAATATGGATCTCTCAGCAGACTTGAATCTGCTGATTCAAAGAAAAAAAAAAAAAAAAAAAAAAAAAGAGCGTTTTGAATCGGCAGGGTAGCATTTATTCTGTCCTCTCCTGAACAGCGACACCACGTTTTTGTTCTCTTGAATGCTTGGTTGGTTGCATTGTGGTTTCGATTCGGTGCGTCATGTGGCCTGTTCTCAGCACCGTACTACAGTCCCTATGTGGTCCAGAACGGCATTATCACTCTGTGTGATACTCACAATGTTTTCCTATTATTTTTATTATTCTTTATTCACGATTTTTCTGTTATTATTATTATTGTTGTTATTATTAAGAAAAAAAAAAAAAAGATATATGTATATATATCACTATACTCACGATTTTTCTGTTATTATTATTGTTGTTGTTATTATTAAGAGAAAGACAAAAAAAAGAAAAAAAAAAATATATATATATATATGTATATATATAACTATACTCACGATTTTTTCTATTATTATTATTATTGCTGTTATTATTAAGAAAAAAAAAATTTGAAAAAGGTTTGATACATGATAAACAGGGGGGAAATGTTGGAAAATGTATATAAGTTATCATGTTATTAACCTTTACTACCTTTTTGACATATATATCCCACATGTATTAAACTCTATTAATCCTTTTGACATATATATATATATATATCTTGCATGCATTAAACTATATTAATCTTTTTAATATGCGCACTACATTGAATCATTAGTCTCTTCAGAAACTGGTGGGCTAAAGGCTGTTTGCAGAACAGAATGACCGCGACTTGATAAGAGGAGGCCTGCAGCCGCGGAGAAGCAAGAAAAACAAGAAGACCTTGGCGATGGAGCGTCTACCAAAGAGACAACCCTACATGCAAATTATAAGCTTATTTGGTGTGATCCTGTGATGAATGTACCGCCCTATTATTGAATAAAAAGAGAGGAAGCGGAAGAGACGGCAGAGCTTTTTGGAGGCTGCTGTATTGGTCGTCTCTGATCGCTCTCCTTGCAAGTAAAAGAGCTCAACTTCTTCGTGTCATTCTTCTCTGGTTTATAAGTGTTGGAACGGCGTACAACTCTAACATTTTATTGGTCCTTCGAGCCGGATTCCAAGACACCAAAGGATTCCAGCGGACGGGACGGATACCAGGAAATCCTTGGCCAAGGCTGACTCCTTAGGAGGGGTCAGAGACAGACCCCTTTGGGGACTGGGAGGCCGACCCGTCGGTTGGGATCTGGAGGTTGACGGAATCTTACGAGTGAGAGAAGGCACGGGGGTAAGTTGACTTCTGTTTAAAAGAAATGGAATGAATGGTAACAAGAGGTTACAAGAGGTAACAAGAGGTTACAAGAGGTAACAAGAGGTTACAAGAAGTAACAAGAGTAACAAGAGGTTACTTAAAGGAAACAAACCCTGGGTATTCTAGACTCTGGCAGGTAACAAAGACAGTTAAATTCCGTGGGGGGGCGGACCCCTCCCGTAAAGGGTTAAATTCCGCGGGGAGGACGGACTCCTCTGTCAGTGAAAAGGAACGTTCAATAGTAAAATAAGTGATTTAAAACTCATACAGGTGTATGAGAGTGCGCGCGGGTGTGAGTGTGTGGATGAGTGGGGGTGAAAGTCACTAGACGGACACTCCATACAAAACCTCACAGGGAAGGAAACAGCGACCCCTCGTGGACGCAGAGGCAAGGTATTTCCACCCCAAATGATTTGAGGTAGAAGTGAAATACACCACGAGAGGAATTTTGATACGCTGTCCTGTGAACAAATACCAGTGTTTTAGGATACCCCAGGTACATCACACTGGCCTAAATTTAGGTCAAAATGGGTAAGGGATCCAGTAAACCAGAACCGAAAGAAGAACTAAAATGTAAAGACTGGAGGTATGTAGAGCAGATTAACAAAGCCTACGTCGAGCCTTTAAATAAATGGATAACAAAATACGGGTTTGATGGACAACTGAGATTAAAAAAGTCTAATTGAGTTACAGGGAGCCATAAAACATACATGTAAAAATAAGGAGAAGCAAATGAAGCGAGAAGGGGTTGAGGCTTTAATACAGTGGATAAAGATAGCAGGAAAGAGAGAAGACGGGGAGAGGAAGATAAGACAGGCTAGAGAGAATGCAGCACGTGAGGAGGAAAGGGAGAGAGAGGATCAGGCAGTTAAAGTGATGGAAGTGGAGAAAACTATTCTGTTTCTCCGCAAAGAAGACCATGAAGAAACTGGAAGTAGGGGAAGTCAGAGGGAAGGGGTGCGTAGGGCTGACGAGGAAGGAGTAGCGGAGGAGGAGGCAATGGGGGCCGCTAGTGCAGCCACCAGCGCTTCCCTCTGTGCCTGCAGCTCCTCCCCTGTATCTGGATATGGGATATGGCATATCCACGCCATGCACATAGACAAACTGATAAGAACTAAAAGGAAAAGACAAACCTATAAAAAAATTGACACCTTTTGGGAAAACACTATGCGGGATACAGACACATTTTACCATGTAGGCGGAGATAGAGAGAGACAGGGAGGACGCAGGGGAAGAAGAAGAGGGGGTGTCCAAGGACGAGGGTGGAACACACAGGGCCAATGGAGAGCAGGCTGCTGGTCCTGTGGGAAGGCTGGGCACATAGCCAGAGACTGTCTAGCAGGGCCGGGAGATAACATGGCATGACTGGAGGAGAAGAATTAGTAGGGAGTAGTAGGGAGATCAGCAAATGGGGGTACAACAATAGTCACTGCTTCTAAACCAGTTTGGGTGAGAGACCCCAAAGGAACATCATGTAAAACGTGTCCATCCTTTTTATCCCAGAATGCCCTGTTAATTTGCTGGGAAGAGACGGCTTACTTAAATTAGGTTTGGCACTCGTCTCCACTCCGTAACAGGTGTGGAGCTCATGCCCTCTGACGAACTACATGTCACCATGTGGTATAAAAACTCTCCTTGACCTGATCCAATATACAAAAAGAAATTGTCAGGACTCACGCCAACAACCATAGTCATTCTTTATGTTTACTCGGACGGGCAAGGTAACGTGGTGGTGGGGGTCGCTTTACCTAGCAATGCTCCGGGTTGGTATCCACCGCACATCTCACTGTATAAAAACAGAGAGAGGAGTTGGAAGTCGTTGGGCACCATAGTTCAAGAAGGTGACAGCGCAACGGATTTGGGCAGACATGTGGGACAAATTAGAGCATAATTTGGAAATGGCTGTATTGGACAATACAGACCAAGACTGGAGTACATCCAGAAACCAGTGACATTTTCTGCTCACTGAAGAAGATGAATCAGAACTAGCACAAATCCCTCAATCATTGTGGTCACAAGGACCGTCTGATGTAGGACTGATAAAAGGAATTTTGCCGGTACAAGTCAGACCCAAAACAGAATATCGGCCTTGCATAAGGCAATATCCGCTTAAACCTGACACCCTAGAAGGCAAAACACCAGTGATACGTGACTTACAGCAAGCAGGGGTTATTATAGAGAGAGATTATTCCCCCTGCAATACGCCTATATTCCCGGTAAAAAAGCAAGCTCCCTCGGTGGGATGGAGAATGGTGCAGGATCTGCAGGCAGTAAATGCTGCAGTAGTACAGCGAGCTCCGTGTGTGCCTGACCCACACACATTACTAAATTCCTTAAGACCAGATGCGCGAATATTTACTGTGGTCGACATTAGCAATGCCTTTTTCTCCATTCCCATAGACCCAGACAGCCAATTTTGGTTCGCCTTTACATTTCAGGGGAAACGATACACCTATACTAGGCTTCCCCAGGGCTATTGCGAAAGCCCTACTATATATTCCCAAGCCATGCATGCCAGCATGTCCAAATTTCAACCACCTGGGGGAAGCCAGATTCTACTTTACGTTGATGATATATTAGTGGCTTCTCCGAGTCTGGAAGCATGTAAAATTGACACTGTGGCCCTCTTAAATCACCTAGCTATAGAGGGGCACAAAGTTAGTAAAAACAAATTGCAATTGTGGAATCCACAAGTCAAATACCTGGGTCACCACCTCAGTGCAGGCGGCAGAACGATTCTAGAAGAACGGAAAACAGCGGTCCTACAGGCGCCAAAACCAATTAATAAAAAACAAATGATGTCATTCTTAGGATTAACTAATTATTGTAGAAGTTGGGTACCAAATTACGCTGAGATTACTTCCCCACTCACGGCTTTAATTTACACTGAAGACCTGAAAATGACATCACCGCTAAATTGGACGTCAGAAGCAGAAAAAGCTTTTGTGATATTAAACAGGCGCTGACCTCCAATTTAGCTCTAGCCTTGCCAAATTATAGTAAACAGTTTATACAAATGGTGGACTGCAAAGACAAATATATGACTTCTGTCCTAGGCCGACAACATGGAGACAAACTGAGACCGATAGCTTATTTTTCATCCAAATTAGATAATGTAGCCTGCGCATTGCCACACTGTGTGAGGGCGGTGATAGCGGCATCGATGGCAGTAGAAGCAAGTGCCGGAATAGTTTTATTCCACCCATTGACCCTTAAGGTCCCACATGCAGTGGCTGCTTTACTACTGCAAACCAATATGATCTTTTTATCACCTGCAAGGCACCTCTCCTGCATGGCCACGTTGCTGTCACAGCCACATCTCACTATCAAACGATGCACCACATTTAACCCAGCCACATTGTTAACTTTACCCGATGACGGAGAATAACACGAACACACAGCTAAATCTAGATTAGATTTAAGTGACCAACCTTGCCTCAGGGTGAGGTAATATTCATCGATGGCTCTTCAAAGAAAAATTATTTGGGAAAAACATAAACGGGCTACGCCATGGTGACAGCAGTGATTAAAGCTGACAACTTACCATCAACTTTTTCAGCGCAAGCAGCCAAAATAATTGCTCTAACTGAGGCTTGTAAATTAATGAAAGGGAAAGATGTTACTATATATACTGATAGCCAATATACATTTGCTCAGTACTGGCGGAATAGGGGAATGGTTACATCTACAGGAAAATACAAGTGCAGGACAGGAGTTCTGATGAGACACTCCAGCCTCTGTGTGTGTGTGTGTGTGTGTGTGTGTGTGTGTGTGTGTGTGTGGGTATGTGCGTCTACACGCATTGGCAGACCTTATCTCTCTGGTATGTGTGTGTGTGTGTGGGGCCTATCTCTCTCTCTCTCTCTCTCGTTTTGTTTTGGAACTCTTAGCAATAGATTTTACCGTCTGGGCATCAGAACAGCGATTTACAACAGGTCTCTACCTTATTCACATTTAAAGGGAATATGGGAAATATTTTGAATTTACATTTTGTGTATTTTGTTTGTTTGTTTTCTTTTCTTTCTGAGAGTTTTAAAATTAAGTTTGTGAAAAGCTGGGGAAAATATATACATTACATCTAAACTGTGCAATTTTAAATGAATATTGTACTGTTGTATGTACACTTTGGGTTCTTTTTTCTGGGTTTTGTGTTGTTTTATTTTATTTAAGAAGGGAGATTTCCCAACGGCTGCACTGTTTGCCTCTGTTACTGTGTCTTTGAATAAGGTCCATCACACCTACACTGACCTACACTGACACTCACGCTGAATACGAAGACATAACACACTGATACGCATCCCTCTGACAAGTGAATTTTTTCTTTTCTCATTGTTGATTCTAGTGCAGCCATGTAAAAGAAGCACAGTGGAAGACATATAAAAAAAAAAAAAAAAAAAAGGCTTCACATTTCTATTGTACTGTGGATTTTATTTCATTTCATTGTGTTGCCCCAGCCAATGACCGATATGATGATGTATTGTTTTTTGTTTAAATGGTAGCATTGGGATGACTACATTATTCTGGTTATAACTTGCGCTGTGCACTTTTTGTTTCCTTGAACCCAGACCGAGAGCATTTAGAGAATAATTATTATTATTGTTATTTACAGCAATAGGGTTATTGTCTCAGTTTTGGTTTGGATTTCAGTTGCATTTTTGCTGTTACATTTCCGTTATATTTCTGGGTCACATTATTAGTGGAAAATGACAAGGACCTGTCATCCAAACTCCTCACATCCATTACTGTAAAACAGTTGTTGTTATTTATTGCCTTTTGTTCCTACCATAGAGTATTTCTTCCAAGGTTCAGCAAGCCTTTAACTGCCCTCACTCATTATAAATCGATGTCTTCTCAGGTGCTGTGGAACCCTGATGCAGAGCAGGCCCTCTTAGCTTTAAACAGACTCCCCACCCACATTAGGCCTCCAAAATTGTGACCGTATCACCTCTGTTCTCCTTCACTATGTCCTGTAGCTGATTTTTCATGCATTCTTTTTTTTATTTATTTTTGGGAACACATATCAAAGAGTGAAAACTCCCGCTTTACTGTCAAATTATGATGTAGAAAAGGCAAAAAAAAGCTAACATAGCCATGTAAATACTTTCATTTTAAAAGTTTTTCAATAGTGAAAGCTTACAGCATCTGGTATTCCCAGGTAGTCTCCCATTCAAGTACTAACCAGGCCCAAGCCTTCTTAGCTTCTGAGATCAGACAACATTGGAGAAAAGGCAAAAAGTTGGAGTGGTAAGCTTTTATTTGCAATACAACAAATAAAGTGCACACCTTCTAGAGGCAATGCAATACTGGGTCGATGAATGGAGCGGATGGAGCAGGCCCTATTGCCGACTCCCTGTTCTAAAAATCCGCTTAATATGACATATCAGATATTAAATTGACATCAGGGTGCGTAGCACCTGAAGGCCGAGGGCTGGAAAACCCCATCTAATCGATTCAGCTCCAAGCCTGTGAATGATCGTTGTAGAGCACACACAGACAAAGAAACCTGAAGAGAAGTTTAAAAAAGAAAAAAGGCGGGAAAACATATCAAAGAAAGAAAATACCCCTTAACTTACTTTAAAAAAAGTTAACAGAGTGATGTAAATACTTTCATTTTAAAAGTTTTACAATAGTTAAAGTTTACTGCACCTGGCATTCCTACATAGTCTCCCATCCAAGTACTAACCAGGCCCAAGCCTTCTTAGCTTCTGAGATAAGACAAGATTGGGCATTCTTCAGCTGGTTTGTCCGTACACAAACTCTGCTTGAAAATCTTGAACTTTAAACCAAAGGGGCTTGAACACATATCAAAGAGTGAAAACTCCCGCTTTACTGTCAAATTATGATGTCGAAAAGGCAAAAAAAGCTAACATAGCCATGTAAATACTTTCATTTTAAAAGTTTTTCAATAGTTAAAGCTTACAGCACCTGGTACTCCCAGGTAGTCTCCCATCCAAGTACTAACCAGGCCCAAGCCTTCTTAGCTTCTGAGATCAGACAACATTGGGCATTCTTCAGCTGGTTTGTCTGTACACAAACTCTGCTTGAAAATCTTGAACTTTAAACCAAAAGGGCTTTGAAAACATTATAATGTGCGAAAACTCCCGCTTTACTGTCAAAATATGATGGAGAAAAGGCAAAAAAAAGCTAACAAAGCCATGTAAATACTTTCATTTTAAAAGTTTTTCAATAGTTAAAGCTTACAGCACCTGGTATTGCCAGGTAGTCTCCCATCCAAGTACTAACCAGGCCAGAGCCTTCTTAGCTTCTGAGATCAGACAAGATTGGGCATTCTTCAGCTGGTTTGTCCGTACACAAACTCTGTTTGAAAATCTTGAACTTTAAACCAAAGGGACTTGAACACATATCTAAGAGTGAAAACTCCCGCTTTACTGTCAAATTATGATGGAGAAAAGGCAAAAAAAGCCACAAAGCCATGTAAATACTTTCATTTTAAAAGTTTTTCAATAGTTAAAGCTTACAGCACCTGGTATTCCCAGGTAGTCTCCCATCCAAATACTAACCGGGCCCAAGCCTTCTTAGCTTCTGAGATCAGACAAGATTGGGCATTCTTCAGCAGGTTTGTCCGTACACAAAATCTGCTTGAAAATCTGGATCTTTAAACAAAAGGGCTTTGAAAACATTATAAAGTGCGAAAACTCCCGCTTTACTGTCAAATTATGATGGAGAAAAGGCAAAAAAGCTAACAAAGCCATGTAAATACTTTTATTTTAAAAGTTTTTCAATAGTTAAAGCTTACAGCACCTGGTATTCCCAGGTAGTCTCCCATCCAAGTACTAACCAGGCCCAAGCCTTCTTAGCTTCTGAGATAAGACAAGATTGGGCATTCTTCAGCTGGTTTGTCCGTACACAAAATCTGCTTGAAAATCTTGAACTTTAAACCAAAGGGGCTTGAACACATATCAAAGAGTGAAAACTCCCGCTTTACTGTCAAATTATGATGGAGAAAAGGCAAAAAAAACTAACATAGCCATGTAAATACTTTCATTTTAAAAGTTTTTCAATAGTTAAAGATTACAGCACCTGGTATTCCCAGGTAGTCTCCCATCCAAGTACTAACCAGGCCCAAGCCTTCTTAGCTTCTGAGATCAGACAAGATTGGGCATTCTTCAGCTGGTTTGTCCATACACAAACTCTGCTTGAAAATCTTGAACTTTAAACCAAAGGGGCTTGAACACATATCAAAGAGTGAAAACTCCCGCTTTACTGTCAAATTATGATGGAGAAAAGGCAAAAGTTGGAGTGGTAAGCTTTTATTTGCAATACAACAAATAAAGTGCACACCTTCTAGAGGCAAGGCAATACTGGGTCGATGAATGGAGCGGATGGAGCAGGCCCTATTGCCGACTCCCTGTTCTAAAAATCCGCTTAATATGACATATCAGATATTAAACTGACATCAGGGTGCGTAGCACCTGAAGGCCGAGGGCTGGATAACACCACCTAATCGATTCAGCTCCAAGCCTGTGAATGATCGTTGTAGAGCACACACAGACAAAGAAACCTGAAGAGAAGTTAAAAAAAAAAAAAAGGCGGGAAAACATATCAAAGAAAGAAAATACCCCTTAACTTACTTTAAAAAAAGTTAACAAAGTGATGTAAATACTTTCATTTTAAAAGTTTTCAATAGTTAAAGCTTCCCACGTAGTCTCCCATCCAAGTACTAACCAGGCCCAGGCCTTCTTAGCTTCTGAAATCAGACAAGATTGGGCAATCTTCAGCTGGCATGTCTGTAAGCAAACTCTGCTTGAAAATCTTGGACTTTAAACAAAAGGGCTTTGAAAACATTATAAAGTGCGAAAACTCCCGCTTTACTGTCAAATTATGACTGAGAAAAGGCAAAAAGGCTAACAAAGCCATGTAAATACTTTTATTTTAAAAGTTTTTCAATCGTTAAAGCTTACAGCACCTGGTATTCCCAGGTAGTCTCCCATCCAAGTACTAACCAGGCCCAAGCCTTCTTAGCTTCTGAGATCAGACAAGATTGGGCATTCTTCAGCTGGTTTGTCCGTACACAAAATCTGCTTGAAAATCTTGAACTTTAAACCAAAGGGGCTTAAACACATATCAAAGAGTGAAAACTCCCGCTTTACTGTCAAATTATGATGGAGAAAAGGCAAAAAAGTTAACAAAGCCATGTAAATACTTTATTTTAAAAGTTGTTCAATAGTTAAAGCTTACAGCACCTGGTATTCCCAGGTAGTCTCCCATCCAAGTACTAACCAGGCCCAAGCCTTCTTAGCTTCTGAGAAAAGACAAGATTGGGCATTCTTCAGCTGGTTTGTCCGTACACAAACTCTGCTTGAAAATCTTGAACTTTAAACCAAAGGGGCTTAAACACATATCAAAGAGTGAAAACTCCCGCTTTACTGTCAAATTATGATGGAGAAAAGGCAAAAAAGCTAACAAAGCCATGTAAATACTTTCATTTTAAAAGTTTTTCAATAGTTAAAGCTTACAGCACCTGGCATTCCCAGGTAGTCTGCCATCCAAGTACTAACCAGGCCCAAGCCTTCTTAGCTTCTGAGATAAGACAAGATTGGGCATTCTTCAGCTGGTTTGTCCGTACAGAAACTCTGCTTGAAAATCTTGAACTTTAAACCAAAGGGGCTTGAAAACATATCAAATAGTGAAAACTCCCGCTTTACTGTCAAATTATGATGCAGAAAAGGCAAAAAAAGCTAACAAAGCCATGTAAATACTTTCATTTTAAAAGTTTTTCAATAGTTAAAGCTTACAGCACCTGGTATTCCCAGGTAGTCTCCCATCCAAGTACTAACCAGGCCCAAGCCTTCTTAGCTTCTGAGATCAGACAAGATTGGGCATTCTTCAGCTGGTTTGTCCATACACAAACTCTGCTTGAAAATCTTGAACTTTAAACCAAAAGGGCTTGAACACATATCAAAGAGTTAAAACTCCCGCTTTACTGTCAAATTATGATGGAGAAAAGGCAAAAAGTTGGAGTGGTAAGCTTTTATTTGCAATACAACAAATAAAGTGCACACCTTCTAGAGGCAATGCAATACTGGGTCGATGAATGGAGCGGATGGAGCAGGCCCTATTGCCGACTCCCTGTTCTAAAAATCCGCTTAATATGACATATCAGATATTAAACTGACATCAGGGTGCGTAGCACCTGAAGGCCGATGGCTGGAAAACCCCACCTAATCGATTCACCTCCAAGCCTGTGAATGATCGTTGTAGAGCACACACAGACAAAGAAACCTGAAGAGAAGTTAAAAAAAAAAAAAAAAAAAAAAAAAGAAAAAAGGCGGGAAAACATATCAAAGAAAGAAAATACCCCTTAACTTACTAAAAAAAAAAGTTAACATAGTGATGTAAATACTTTCATTTTAAAAGTTTTCAATAGTTAAAGCTTACTGCACCTGGCATTCCTACGTAGTCTCCCATCCAAGTACTAACCAGGCCTAGGCCTTCTTAGCTTCCGAAATCACACAAGATTGGGCAATCTTCAGCTGGCATGTCTGTAAGCAAACTCTGCTTGAAAATCTTGGACTTTAAACAAAAGGGCTTTGAAAACATTATAAAGTGCGAAAACTCCCGCTTTACTGTCGAATTATGACTGAGAAAAGGCAAAAAGGCTAACAAAGCCATGTAAATACTTTTATTTTAAAAGTTTTTCAAAAGTTAAAGCTTACAGCACCTGGTATTCCCAGGTAGTCTCCCATCCAAGTACTAACCAGGCCCAAGCCTTCTTAGCTTCTGAGATCAGACAAGATTGGGCATTCTTCAGCTGGTTTGTCCGTACACAAAATCTGCTTGAAAATCTTGAACTTTAAACCAAAGGGGCTTAAACACATATCAAAGAGTGAAAACTCCCGCTTTACTGTCAAATTATGATGGAGAAAAGGCAAAAAAGTTAACAAAGCCATGTAAATACTTTTATTTTAAAAGTTTTTCAATAGTTAAAGCTTACAGCACCTGGTATTCCCAGGTAGTCTCCCATCCAAGTACTAACCAGGCCCAAGCCTTCTTAGCTTCTGAGAAAAGACAAGATTGGGCATTCTTCAGCTGGTTTGTCCGTACACAAACTCTGCTTGAAAATCTTGAACTTTAAACCAAAGGGGCTTAAACACATATCAAAGAGTGAAAACTCCCGCTTTACTGTCAAATTATGATGGAGAAAAGGCAAAAAAGCTAACAAAGCCATGTAAATACTTTCATTTTAAAAGTTTTTCAATAGTTAAAGCTTACAGCACCTGGCATTCCCAGGTAGTCTCCCATCCAAGTACTAACCAGGCCCAAGCCTTCTTAGCTTCTGAGATAAGACAAGATTGGGCATTCTTCAGCTGGTTTGTCCGTACACAAACTCTGCTTGAAAATCTTGAACTTTAAACCAAAGGGGCTTGAACACATATCAAATAGTGAAAACTCCCGCTTTACTGTCAAATTATGATGCAGAAAAGGCAAAAAAAGCTAACAAAGCCATGTAAATACTTTCATTTTAAAAGTTTTTCAATAGTTAAAGCTTACAGCACCTGGTATTCCCAGGTAGTCTCCCATCCAAGTACTAACCAGGCCCAAGCCTTCTTAGCTTCTGAGATCAGACAAGATTGGGCATTCTTCAGCTGGTTTGTCCATACACAAACTCTGCTTGAAAATCTTGAACTTTAAACCAAAAGGGCTTGAACACATATCAAAGAGTTAAAACTCCCGCTTTACTGTCAAATTATGATGGAGAAAAGGCAAAAAGTTGGAGTGGTAAGCTTTTATTTGCAATACAACAAATAAAGTGCACACCTTCTAGAGGCAATGCAATACTGGGTCGATGAATGGAGCGGATGGAGCAGGCCCTATTGCCGACTCCCTGTTCTAAAAATCCGCTTAATATGACATATCAGATATTAAACTGACATCAGGGTGCGTAGCACCTGAAGGCCGAGGGCTGGAAAACCCCACCTAATCGATTCAGCTCCAAGCCTGTGAATGATCGTTGTAGAGCACACACAGACAAAGAAACCTGAAGAGAAGTTAAAAAAAATAAAAAAAATAAAAAAGAAAAAAGGCGGGAAAACATATCAAAGAAAGAAAATACCCCTTAACTTACTTTAAAAAAAAGTTAACATAGTGATGTAAATACTTTCATTTTAAAAGTTTTCAATAGTTAAAGCTTACTGCACCTGGCATTCCTACGTAGTCTCCCATCCAAGTACTAACCAGGCCCAGGCCTTCTTAGCTTCCGAAATCACACAAGATTGGGCAATCTTCAGCTGGCATGTCTGTAAGCAAACTCTGCTTGAAAATCTTGGACTTTAAACAAAAGGGCTTTGAAAACATTATAAAGTGCGAAAACTCCCGCTTTACTGTCAAATTATGACTGAGAAAAGGCAAAAAGGCTAACAAAGCCATGTAAATACTTTTATTTTAAAAGTTTTTCAAAAGTTAAAGCTTACAGCACCTGGTATTCCCAGGTAGTCTCCCATCCAAGTACTAACCAGGCCCAAGCCTTCTTAGCTTCTGAGATCAGACAAGATTGGGCATTCTTCAGCTGGTTTGTCCGTACACAAAATCTGCTTGAAAATCTTGAACTTTGAACCAAAGGGGCTTAAACACATATCAAAGAGTGAAAACTCCCGCTTTACTGTCAAATTATGATGGAGAAAAGGCAAAAAAGTTAACAAAGCCATGTAAATACTTTTATTTTAAAAGTTTTTCAATAGTTAAAGCTTACAGCACCTGGTATTCCCAGGTAGTCTCCCATCCAAGTACTAACCAGGCCCAAGCCTTCTTAGCTTCTGAGAAAAGACAAGATTGGGCATTCTTCAGCTGGTTTGTCCGTACACAAACTCTGCTTGAAAATCTTGAACTTTAAACCAAAGTGGCTTGAACACATATCAAATAGTGAAAACTCCCGCTTTACTGTCAAATTATGATGCAGAAAAGGCAAAAAAAGCTAACAAAGCCATGTAAATACTTTCATTTTAAAAGTTTTTCAATAGTTAAAGCTTACAGCACCTGGTATTCCCAGGTAGTCTCCCATCCAAGTACTAACCAGGCCCAAGCCTTCTTAGCTTCTGAGATCAGACAAGATTGGGCATTCTTCAGCTGGTTTGTCCGTACACAAACTCTGCTTGAAAATCTTGAACTTTAAACCAAAGGGGCTTAAACACATATCAAAGAGTGAAAACTCCCGCTTTACTGTCAAATTATGATGGAGAAAAGGCAAAAAGTTGGAGTGGTAAGCTTTTATTTGCAATACAACAAATAAAGTGCACACCTTGCAATACTGGGTCGATGAATGGAGCGGATGGAGCAGGCCCTATTGCCGACTCCCTGTTCTAAAAATCCGCTTAATATGACATATCAGATATTAAACTGACATCAGGGTGCGTAGCACCTGAAGGCCGAGGGCTGGAAAACCTCACCTAATCGATTCAGCTCCAAGCCTGTGAATGATCGTTGTAGAGCACACACAGACAAAGAAACCTGAAGAGAAGTTAAAAAAAAAAAAAAAAAAAGGCGGGAAAACATATAAAAGAAAGAAAATACCCCTTAACTTACTTTAAAAAAAGTTAACAAAGTGATGTAAATACTTTCAATTTAAAAGTTTTCAATAGTTAACGCTTACTGCACCTGGCATTCCTACTAGTCTCCCATCCAAGTACTAACCAGGCCCAGGCCTTCTTAGCTTCTGAGATCAGACAAGATTGGGCAATCTTCAGCTGGCATGTCTGTAAGCAAACTCTGCTTGAAAATCTTGGACTTTAAACAAAAGGGCTTTGAAAACATTATAAAATGCGAAAACTCCCGCTTTACTGTCAAATTATGACTGAGAAAAGGCAAAAAAGCTAACAAAGCCATGTAAATACTTTTATTTTAAAAGTTTTTCAATAGTTAAAGCTTACAGCACCTGGTATTCCCAGGTAGTCTCCCATCCAAGTACTAACCAGGCCCAAGCCTTCTTAGCTTCTGAGATAAGACAAGATTGGGCATTCTTCAGCTGGCATGTCTGTAAGCAAACTCTGCTTGAAAATCTTGAACTTTAAACCAAAGGGGCTTGAACACATATCAAAGAGTGAAAACTCCCACTTTACTGTCAAATTATGATGGAGAAAAGGCAAAAAAAGCTAACAAAGCCATGTAAATACTTTCATTTTAAAAATTTTTCAATAGTTAAAGCTTACAGCACCTGGTATTCCCAGGTAGTCTCCCATCCAAGTACTAACCAGGCCCAAGCCTTCTTAGCTTCTGAGATCAGACAAGATTGGGCATTCTTCAGCTGGTTTGTCCGTACACAAACTCTTCTTGAAAATCTTGAACTTTAAACCAAAGGGGCTTAAACACATATCAAAGAGTGAAAACTCACGCTTTACTGTCAAATTATGATGGAGAAAAGGCAAAAAAGCTAACAAAGCCATGTAAATACTTTCATATTAAAAGTTTTTCAATAGTTAAAGCTTACAGCACCTGGCATTCCCAGGTAGTCTCCCATCCAAGTACTAACCAAGCCCAAGCCATCTTAGCTTCTGAGATGAGACAAGATTGGGCATTCTTCAGCTCGTTTGTCCGTACACAAACTCTGCTTGAAAATCTTGAACTTTAAACCAAAGGGGCTTAAACACATATCAAAGAGTGAAAACTCCCGCTTTACTGTCAAATTATGATGGAGAAAAGGCAAAAAAGCTAACAAAGCCATGTAAATACTTTCATTTTAAAAGTTTTTCAATAGTTAAAGCTTACAGCACCTGGCATTCCCAGGTAGTCTCCCATCCAAGTACTAACCAGGCCCAAGCCTTCTTAGCTTCTGAGATAAGACAAGATTGGGCAATCTTCAGCTGGTTTGTCCGTACACAAACACTGCTTGAAAATCTTCAACTTTAAACCAAAGGGGCTTGAACACATATCAAAGAGTGAAAACTCCCACTTTACTGTCAAATTATGATGGAGAAAAGGCAAAAAAAGCTAACAAAGCCATGTAAATACTTTCATTTTTTAAAGTTTTTCAATAGTTAAAGCTTACAGCACCTGGTATTCCCAGGTAGTCTCCCATCCAAGTACTAACCAGGCCCAAGCCTTCTTAGCTTCTGAGATCAGACAAGATTGGGCATTCTTCAGCTTGTTTGTCCGTACACAAACTCTATTTGAAAATCTTGATTTTTAAACCAAAGGGGCTTAAACACATATCAAAGAGTGAAAACTCCCGCTTTACTGTCAAATTATGATGGAGAAAAGGCAAAAAGTTGGAGTGGTAAGCTTTTATTTGCAATACAACAAATAAAGTGCACACCTTCTAGAGGCAATGCAATACTGGGTCGATGAATGGAGCGGATGGAGCAGGCCCTATTGCCGACTCCCTGTTCTAAAAATCCGCTTAATATGACATATCAGATATTAAACTGACATCAGGGTGCGTAGCACCTGAAGGCCGAGGGCTGGAAAACCCCACCTAATCGATTCAGCTCCAAGCCTGTGAATGATCGTTGTAGAGCACACACAGACAAAGAAACCTGAAGAGAAGTTAAAAAAAAAAGAAAAAAGGCGGGAAAACATATCAAAGAAAGAAAATACCCCTTAACTTACCTTAAAAAAAGTTAACAAAGTGATGTAAATACTTTCATTTTAAAAGTTTTCAATAGTTAAAGCTTACTGCACCTGGCATTCCTACGTAGTCTCCCATCCAAGTACTAACCAGGCCCAAGCCTTCTTAGCTTCTGAGATAAGACAAGATTGGGCATTCTTCAGCTGGTTTGTCCGTACACAAACTCTGCTTGAAAATCTTGAACTTTAAACCAAAGGGGCTTAAACACATATCAAAGAGTGAAAACTCCCGCTTTACTGTCAAATTATGATGGAGAAAAGGCAAAAAAGCTAACAAAGCCATGTAAATACTTTCATTTTAAAAGTTTTTCAATAGTTAAAGCTTACAGCACCTGGCATTCCCAGGTAGTCTCCCATCCAAGTACTAACCAGGCCCAAGCCTTCTTAGCTTCTGAGATAAGACAAGATTGGCATTCTTCAGCTGGTTTGTCCGTACACAAACTCTGCTTGAAAATCTTGAACTTTAAACCAAAGGGGCTTAAACACATATCAAAGAGTGAAAACTCCCGCTTTACTGTCAAATTATGATGGAGAAAAGGCAAAAAAGCTAACAAAGCCATGTAAATACTTTAATTTTAAAAGTTTTTCAATAGTTAAAGCTTACAGCACCTGGCATTCCCAGGTAGTCTCCCATCCAAGTACTAACCAGGCCCAAGCCTTCTTAGCTTCTGAGATAAGACAAGATTGGGCATTCTTCAGCTGGTTTGTCCGTACACAAACGCTGCTTGAAAATCTTGAACTTTAAACCAAAGGGGCTTGAACACATATCAAAGAGTGAAAACTCCCACTTTACTGTCAAATTATGATGGAGAAAAGGCAAAAAAAGCTAACAAAGCCATGTAAATACTTTCATTTTTAAAGTTTTTCAATAGTTAAAGCTTACAGCACCTGGTATTCCCAGGTAGTCTCCCATCCAAGTACTAACCAGGCCCAAGCCTTCTTAGCTTCTGAGATCAGACAAGATTGGGCATTCTTCAGCTGGTTTGTCCGTACACAAACTCTATTTGAAAATCTTGAACTTTAAACCAAAGGGGCTTAAACACATATCAAAGAGTGAAAACTCCCGCTTTACTGTCAAATTATGATGGAGAAAAGGCAAAAAAGTTAACAAAGCCATGTAAATACTTTTATTTTAAAAGTTTTTCAATAGTTAAAGCTTACAGCACCTGGTATTCCCAGGTAGTCTCCCATCCAAGTACTAACCAGGCCCAAGCCTTCTTAGCTTCTGATATAAGACAAGATTGGGCATTCTTCAGCTGGTTTGTCCGTACACAAACTCTGCTTGAAAATCTTGAACTTTAAACCAAAGGGGCTTAAACACATATCAAAGAGTGAAAACTCCCGCTTTACTGTCAAATTATGATGGAGAAAAGGCAAAAAGTTGGAGTGGTAAGCTTTTATTTGCAATACAACAAATAAAGTGCACACCTTGCAATACTGGGTCGATGAATGGAGCGGATGGAGCAGGCCCTATTGCCGACTCCCTGTTCTAAAAATCCGCTTAATATGACATATCAGATATTAAACTGACATCAGGGTGCGTAGCACCTGAAGGCCGAGGGCTGGAAAACCCCACCTAATCGATTCAGCTCCAAGCCTGTGAATGATCGTTGTAGAGCACACACAGACAAAGAAACCTGAAGAGAAGTTAAAAAAAAAAAAAAAAAAAAAGGCGGGAAAACATATCAAAGAAAGAAAATACCCCTTAACTTACTTTAAAAAAAGTTAACAAAGTGATGTAAATACTTTCAATTTAAAAGTTTTCAATAGTTAAAGCTTACTGCACCTGGCATTCCTACTAGTCTCCCATCCAAGTACTAACCAGGCCCAGGCCTTCTTAGCTTCTGAGATCAGACAAGATTGGGCAATATTCAGCTGGCATGTCTGTAAGCAAACTCTGCTTGAAAATCTTGGACTTTAAACAAAAGGGCTTTGAAAACATTATAAAATGCAATAACTCCCACTTTACTGTCAAATTATGACTGAGAAAAGGCAAAAAAGCTAACAAAGCCATGCAAATACTTTTATTTTAAAAGTTTTTCAATAGTTAAAGCTTACAGCACCTGGTATTCCCAGGTAGTCTCCCATCCAAGTACTAACCAGGCCCAAGCCTTCTTAGCTTCTGAGATAAGACAAGATTGGGCATTCTTCAGCTGGCATGTCCGTAAGCAAACTCTGCTTGAAAATCTTGAACTTTAAACCAAAGGGGCTTGAACACATATCAAAGAGTGAAAACTCCCACTTTACTGTCAAATTATGATGGAGAAAAGGCAAAAAAAGCTAACAAAGCCATGTAAATACTTTCATTTTAAAAGTTTTTCAATAGTTAAAGCTTACAGCACCTGGTATTCCCAGGTAGTCTCCCATCCAAGTACTAACCAGGCCCAAGCCTTCTTAGCTTCTGAGATAAGACAAGATTGGGCATTCTTCAGCTGGCATGTCTGTAAGCAAACTCTGCTTGAAAATCTTGAACTTTAAACCAAAGGGGCTTGAACACATATCAAAGAGTGAAAACTCCCACTTTACTGTCAAATTATGATGGAGAAAAGGCAAAAAAAGCTAACAAAGCCATGTAAATACTTTCATTTTAAAAGTTTTTCAATAGTTAAAGCTTACAGCACCTGGTATTCCAAGGTAGTCTCCCATCCAAGTACTAACCAGGCCCAAGCCTTCTTAGCTTCTGAGATCAGACAAGATTGGGCATTCTTCAGCTGGTTTGTCCGTACACAAACTCTGCTTGAAAATCTTGAACTTTAAACCAAAGGGGCTTAAACACATATCAAAGAGTGAAAACTCCCGCTTTACTGTCAAATTATGATGGAGAAAAGGCAAAAAAGCTAACAAAGCCATGTAAATACTTTCATATTAAAAGTTTTTCAATAGTTAAAGCTTACAGCACCTGGCATTCCCAGGTAGTCTCCCATCCAAGTACTAACCAAGCCCAAGCCATCTTAGCTTCTGAGATAAGACAAGATTGGGCATTCTTCAGCTGGTTTGTCCGTACACAAACTCTGCTTGAAAATCTTGAACTTTAAACCAAAGGGGCTTGAACACATATCAAAGAGTGAAAACTCCCACTTTACTGTCAAATTATGATGGAGAAAAGGCAAAAAAAGCTAACAAAGCCATGTAAATACTTTCATTTTTTAAAGTTTTTCAATAGTTAAAGCTTACAGCACCTGGTATTCCCAGGTAGTCTCCCATCCAAGTACTAACCAGGCCCAAGCCTTCTTAGCTTCTGAGATCAGACAAGATTGGGCATTCTTCAGCTGGTTTGTCCGTACACAAACTCTGCTTGAAAATCTTGAACTTTAAACCAAAGGGGCTTAAACACATATCAAAGAGTGAAAACTCCCGCTTTACTGTCAAATTATGATGGAGAAAAGGCAAAAAAATTTAACAAAGCCATGTAAATACTTTATTTTAAAAGTTTTTCAATAGTTAAAGCTTACAGCACCTGGTATTCCCAGGTAGTCTCCCATCCAAGTACTAACCAGGCCCAAGCCTTCTTAGCTTCTGATATAAGACAAGATTGGGCATTCTTCAGCTGGTTTGTCCGTACACAAACTCTGCTTGAAAATCTTGAACTTTAAACCAAAGGGGCTTAAACACATATCAAAGAGTGAAAACTCCCGCTTTACTGTCAAATTATGATGGAGAAAAGGCAAAAAGTTGGAGTGGTAAGCTTTTATTTGCAATACAACAAATAAAGTGCACACCTTGCAATACTGGGTCGATGAATGGAGCGGATGGAGCAGGCCCTATTGCCGACTCCCTGTTCTAAAAATCCGATTAATATGACATATCAGATATTAAACTGACATCAGGGTGCGTAGCACCTGAAGGCCGAGGGCTGGAAAACCCCACCTAATCGATTCAGCTCCAAGCCTGTGAATGATTGTTGTAGAGCACACACAGACAAAGAAACCTGAAGAGAAGTTAAAAAAAAAAAAAAAAAAAAAGGCGGGAAAACATATCAAAGAAAGAAAATACCCCTTAACTTACTTTAAAAAAAGTTAACAAAGTGATGTAAATACTTTCAATTTAAAAGTTTTCAATAGTTAACGCTTACTGCACCTGGCATTCCTACTAGTCTCCCATCCAAGTACTAACCAGGCCCAGGCCTTCTTAGCTTCTGAGATCAGACAAGATTGGGCAATATTCAGCTGGCATGTCTGTAAGCAAACTCTGCTTGAAAATCTTGGACTTTAAACAAAAGGGCTTTGAAAACATTATAAAATGCAATAACTCCCGCTTTACTGTCAAATTATGACTGAGAAAAGGCAAAAAAGCTAACAAAGCCATGTAAATACTTTTATTTTAAAAGTTTTTCAATAGTTAAAGCTTACAGCACCTGGTATTCCCAGGTAGTCTCCCATCCAAGTACTAACCAGGCCCAAGCCTTCTTAGCTTCTGAGATAAGACAAGATTGGGCATTCTTCAGCTGGCATGTCTGTAAGCAAACTCTGCTTGAAAATCTTGAACTTTAAACCAAAGGGGCTTGAACACATATCAAAGAGTGAAAACTCCCACTTTACTGTCAAATTATGATGGAGAAAAGGCAAAAAAAGCTAACAAAGCCATGTAAATACTTTCATTTTAAAAATTTTTCAATAGTTAAAGCTTACAGCACCTGGTATTCCCAGGTAGTCTCCCATCCAAGTACTAACCAGGCCCAAGCCTTCTTAGCTTCTGAGATCAGACAAGATTGGGCATTCTTCAGCTGGTTTGTCCGTACACAAACTCTTCTTGAAAATCTTGAACTTTAAACCAAAGGGGCTTAAACACATATCAAAGAGTGAAAACTCCCGCTTTACTGTCAAATTATGATGGAGAAAAGGCAAAAAAGCTAACAAAGCCATGTAAATACTTTCATATTAAAAGTTTTTCAATAGTTAAAGCTTACAGCACCTGGCATTCCCAGGTAGTCTCCCATCCAAGTACTAACCAAGCCCAAGCCATCTTAGCTTCTGAGATAAGACAAGATTGGGCATTCTTCAGCTCGTTTGTCCGTACACAAACTCTGCTTGAAAATCTTGAACTTTAAACCAAAGGGGCTTAAACACATATCAAAGAGTGAAAACTCCCGCTTTACTGTCAAATTATGATGGAGAAAAGGCAAAAAAGCTAACAAAGCCATGTAAATACTTTCATTTTAAAAGTTTTTCAATAGTTAAAGCTTACAGCACCTGGCATTCCCAGGTAGTCTCCCATCCAAGTACTAACCAGGCCCAAGCCTTCTTAGCTTCTGAGATAAGACAAGATTGGGCAATCTTCAGCTGGTTTGTCCGTACACAAACACTGCTTGAAAATCTTGAACTTTAAACCAAAGGGGCTTGAACACATATCAAAGAGTGAAAACTCCCACTTTACTGTCAAATTATGATGGAGAAAAGGCAAAAAAAGCTAACAAAGCCATGTAAATACTTTCATTTTTTAAAGTTTTTCAATAGTTAAAGCTTACAGCACCTGGTATTCCCAGGTAGTCTCCCATCCAAGTACTAACCAGGCCCAAGCCTTCTTAGCTTCTGAGATCAGACAAGATTGGGCATTCTTCAGCTTGTTTGTCCGTACACAAACTCTATTTGAAAATCTTGATTTTTAAACCAAAGGGGCTTAAACACATATCAAAGAGTGAAAACTCCCGCTTTACTGTCAAATTATGATGGAGAAAAGGCAAAAAAGTTAACAAAGCCATGTAAATACTTTCATTTTAAAAGTTTTTCAATAGTTAAAGCTTACAGCACCTGGTATTCCCAGGTAGTCTCCCATCCAAGTACTAACCAGGCCCAAGCCTTCTTAGCTTCTGAGATCAGACAAGATTGGGCATTCTTCAGCTGGTTTGTCCGTACACAAACTCTGCTTGAAATCTTGAACTTTAAACCAAAGGGGCTTAAACACATATCAAAGAGTGAAAACTCCCGCTTTACTGTCAAATTATGATGGAGAAAAGGCAAAAAAGCTAACAAAGCCATGTAAATACTTTCATTTTAAAAGTTTTTCAATAGTTAAAGCTTACAGCACCTGGCATTCCCAGGTAGTCTCCCATCCAAGTACTAACCAGGCCCAAGCCTTCTTAGCTTCTGAGATCAGACAAGATTGGACATTCTTCAGCTGGTATGTCCGTACACAAACTCTGCTTGAAAATCTTGAACTTTAAACCAAAGGGGCTTAAACACATATCAAAGAGTGAAAACTCCCGCTTTTACTGTCAAATTATGATGGAGAAAAGGCAAAAAAAGCTAACAAAGCCATGTAAATACTTTCATTTTAAAAGTTTTTCAATAGTTAAAGCTTACAGCACCTGGTATTCCCAGGTAGTCTCCCATCCAAGTACTAACCAGGCCCAAGCCTTCTTAGCTTCTGAGATCAGACAAGATTGGGCATTCTTCAGCTGGTTTGTCCGTACACAAACTCTGCTTGAAAATCTTGAACTTTAAACCAAAGGGGCTTAAACACATATCAAAGAGTGAAAACTCCCGCTTTACTGTCAAATTATGATGGAGAAAAGGCAAAAAAGTTAACAAAGCCATGTAAATACTTTTTTTTTTAAAGTTTTTCAATAGTTAAAGCTTACAGCACCTGGTATTCCCAGGTAGTCTCCCATCCAAGTACTAACCAGGCCCAAGCCTTCTTAGCTTCTGAGATAAGACAAGATTGGGCATTCTTCAGCTGGTTTGTCCGTACACAAACTCTGCTTGAAAATCTTGAACTTTAAACCAAAGGGGCTTAAACACATATCAAAGAGTGAAAACTCCCGCTTTACTGTCAAATTATGATGGAGAAAAGGCAAAAAAGTTAACAAAGCCATGTAAATACTTTTATTTTAAAAGTTTTTCAATAGTTAAAGCTTACAGCACCTGGTATTCCCAGGTAGTCTCCCATCCAAGTACTAACCAGGCCCAAGCCTTCTTAGCTTCTGAGATAAGACAAGATTGGGCATTCTTCAGCTGGTTTGTCCGTACACAAACTCTGCTTGAAAATCTTGAACTTTAAACCAAAGGGGCTTAAACACATATCAAAGAGTGAAAACTCCCGCTTTACTGTCAAATTATGATGGAGAAAAGGCAAAAAAACCTAACAAAGCCATGTAATACTTTCATTTTAAAAGTTTTTCAATAGTTAAAGCTTACAGCACCTGGCATTCCCAGGTAGTCTCCCATCCAAGGACTAACCAGGCCCAAGCCTTCTTAGCTTCTGAGATAAGACAAGATTGGGCATTCTTCAGCTGGTTTGTCCGTACACAAACTCTGCTTGAAAATCTTGAACTTTAAAACAAAGGGGCTTAAACACATATCAAAGAGTGAAAACTCCCGCTTTACTGTCAAATTATGATGGAGAAAAGGCAAAAAGTTGGAGTGGTAAGCTTTTATTTGCAATACAACAAATAAAGGGCACACCTTCTAGAGGCAATGCAATACTGGGTCGATGAATTGGGCGGATGGAGCAGGCCCTATTGCCGACTCCCTGTTCTAAAAATCCGCTTAATATGACATATCAGATATTAAACTGACATCAGGGTGCGTAGCACCTGAAGGCCGAGGGCTGGAAAACCCCACCTAATCGATTCAGCTCCAAGCCTGTGAATGATCGTTGTAGAGCACACACAGACAAAGAAACCTGAAGAGAAGTTAAAAAAAAAAAGAAAAAAGGCGGGAAAACATATCAAAGAAAGAAAATACCCCTTAACTTACCTTAAAAAAAGTTAACAAAGTGATGTAAATACTTTCATTTTAAAAGTTTTCAATAGTTAAAGCTTACTGCACCTGGCATTCCTACGTAGTCTCCCATCCAAGTACTAACCAGGCCCAAGCCTTCTTAGCTTCTGAGAGAAGACAAGATTGGGCATTCTTCAGCTGGTTTGTCCGTACACAAACTCTGCTTGAAAAGCTTGAACTTTAAACCAAAGGGGCTTAAACACATATCAAAGAGTGAAAACTCCCGCTTTACTGTCAAATTATGATGGAGGAAAAGGCAAAAAAGCTAACAAAGCCATGTAAATACTTTCATTTTAAAAGTTTTTCAATAGTTAAAGCTTACAGCACCTGGCATTCCCAGGTAGTCTCCCATCCAAGTACTAACCAGGCCCAAGCCTTCTTAGCTTCTGAGATAAGACAAGATTGGGCATTCTTCAGCTGGTTTGTCCGTACACAAACTCTGCTTGAAAATCTTGAACTTTAAACCAAAGGGGCTTAAACACATATCAAAGAGTGAAAAACTCCCGCTTTACTGTCAAATTATGATGGAGAAAAGGCAAAAAAGCTAACAAAGCCATGTAAATACTTTCATTTTAAAAGTTTTTCAATAGTTAAAGCTTACAGCACCTGGCATTCCCAGGGTAGTCTCCCATCCAAGTACTAACCAGGCCCAAGCCTTCTTAGCTTCTGAGATAAGACACGATTGGGCATTCTTCAGCTGGTTGTCCGTACACAAACGCTGCTTGAAAATCTTGAACTTTAAACCAAAGGGGCTTGAACACATATCAAAGAGTGAAAACTCCCACTTTACTGTCAAATTATGATGGAGAAAAGGCAAAAAAAGCTAACAAAACCATGTAAATACTTTCATTTTTAAAGTTTTTCAATAGTTAAAGCTTACAGCACCTGGTATTCCCAGGTAGTCTCCCATCCAAGTACTAACCAGGGCCCAAGCCTTCTTAGCTTCTGAGATCAGACAAGATTGGGCATTCTTCAGCTGGTTTGTCCGTACACAAACTCTATTTGAAAATCTTGAACTTTAAACCAAAGGGGCTTAAACACATATCAAAGAGTGAAAACTCCCGCTTTACTGTCAAATTATGATGGAGAAAAAGGCAAAAAAGTAAACAAAGCCATGTAAATACTTTTATTTTAAAAGTTTTTCAATAGTTAAAGCTTACAGCACACTGGTATTCCCAGGTAGTCTCCCATCCAAGTACTAACCAGGCCCAAGCCTTCTTAGCTTCTGATATAAGACAAGATTGGGCATTCTTTCAGCTGGTTTGTCCGTACACAAACTCTGCTTGAAAATCTTGAACTTTAAACCAAAGGGGCTTAAACAACATATCAAAGTGAAAACTCCCGCTTTACTGTCAAATTATGATGGAGA
>NW_021629953.1:0-40637 GCF_900700375.1 Denticeps clupeoides
GCCACTCTGAACATGCTTTCTTCTCTCTTGCGTCTAAAAGAGAATAACAAGGACAATTCATCAGCCAACATACTGAAAAAGGTTCAATAGACCCCTCCAATGTCTGACTCAGGGTTTAAGAAAAGCATCACAAATCATCATCGTGAGAAGTGGAAAATAACTTTCTTTTCACGTTTCCAAGCCAAAAACTAAAGAAATATTCCCTGAAAGTATAGTCTTAATGCTGATTGGTTTTATTGACCATCTGAGTTCCATGATTAATGTTTACAAATATGCTGAGGTCGTGCAAACAAAAACGAATATACTGTGGAATTTAGTATCAAAGTGGAAGACCAAATCAAGTTCTGCGTAGTATTACAAGCTCCATTCATTAAAATGTAAACATTTGAATATTTCATTGCAAAAATTCTTGTTTGGGTGCTTCTTTATCCTTCGTATAGTTGCAAGTGGAGAAAACGAAGTCTTCTTATCCTAATTGTGCTTCTTCAAATTGTACGATAGGGTAAAATCTGTCTGAGCCTAATGATTTTATGGTAAACGTTTTACAATTTGCTCAATGAAGGACAATTCATGAGATTTTACTGATTGTAAAACAAATCAGAACAAGACACCTCCTAAATTTTATTTTACTATGCCACCACTGAGGACAATAAACAAATGCACCAATCACTCTGAATATGCTTTCTTCTCTCTTGCGTCTCTAAAAGAGACAACAAGAACAATCATCAGCAACATACGGTAAAGAGTTGAAACAAACCCCACCATTGTCTGACTCATGCTCAAAGAAAAGCATTACAAATCATCATCGTGAGTAGTGAGACACTACTTTCATGTCACGTTTCCAAGTCAATAACTATAGAAATGATCCCTGAAAGTATAGTCTTAAGGGCGATAGGTTTTGATGACCTTTCTGAGTTCCATGCTTAATGTTTCCAAAGTTGGTGAGTGGCGCTAACAAAACAAATATGCCGTGATTTTTAGGATCAAAACGAAAATGCTGTGAAATCAAGGCATATGCTGCTCTATGTGGTGTTACAAGTTTCATTCAGTAGAATGTATACAATCAAACATTTCATTGCAAAGTTCTCTTTTGATGTTTCCTCAATCTTACCAATAGTTGTTAGGTGGAGAAAACTAGCTCATCTTTACTGTGTTTATTGAATTGGATAATAAAGGGATTAATGTCCAAGCCTCATAAACACGTTGACTTTTTTTACAGCATGCTCAACTAGCGATGGCAATCACAACGAATTGTTGACTTCAATGCCAAAATCGATCTGATTCCTCATGGATTTCTAAACAGTACAAACTAAATACACATCGTAAATCTTGGTTTGCTATGGCTCCATTAAGGACATGGCATTTCAATCAATTAAAAGAATAAACATATTTATTACGAAAGTCCTGCAACTCTGAACATGCTTTCTTCTCTCTTGCGTCTCTAAAGAGAATAACAAGAACAATCATCAGCAACATACTGAAAAAGGTTCAATAGACCCCTCCAATGTCTGACTCAGGGGTTTAAAGAAAGCATCACAAATCATCATCGTGAGAAGTGGAAAATAACTTTCTTTTCACGTTTCCAAGCCAAAAACTAAAGAAATATTCCCTGAAAGTATAGTCTTAATGCTGATTGGTTTTATTGACCATCTGAGTTCCATGATTAATGTTTACAAATATGCTGAGTCGTGCAAACAAAAACGAATATACTGTGAATTTAGTATCAAAGTGGAAGACCAAATCAAGTTCTGCGTAGTATTACAAGCTCCATTCATTAAAATGTAAACATTTGAATATTTCATTGCAAAAATTCTTGTTGGGTGCTTCTTTATCCTTCGTATAGTTGCAAGTGGAGAAAACGAAGTCTTCTTATCCTAATTGTGCTTCTTCAAATTGTACGATAGGGTAAAATCTGTCTGAGCCTAATGATTTTATGGTAAACGTTTTTACAATTTGCTCAATGAAGGACAATTCATGAGATTTTACTGATTGTAAAACAAATCAGAACAAAGACACCTCCTAAATTTTATTTTACTATGCCACCACTGAGGACAATAAACAAATGCACCAATCACTCTGAATATGCTTTCTTCTCTCTTGCGTCTCTAAAAGAGACAACAAGAACAATCATCAGCAACATACGGTAAAGAGTTGAAACAAACCCCACCATTGTCTGACTCATGCTCAAAGAAAAGCATTACAAATCATCATCGTGAGTAGTGAGACACTACTTTCATGTCACGTTTCCAAGTCAATAACTATAGAAATGATCCCTGAAAGTATAGTCTTAAGGGCGATAGGTTTTGATGACCTTTCTGAGTTCCATGCTTAATGTTTCCAAAGTTGGTGAGTGGCGCTAACAAAACAAATATGCCGTGATTTTTAGGATCAAAAACGAAAATGCTGTGAAATCAAGGCATATGCTGCTCTATGTGGTGTTACAAGTTTCATTCAGTAGAATGTATACAATCAAACATTTCATTGCAAAGTTCTCTTTTGATGTTTCCTCAATCTTACCAATAGTTGTAGGTGGAGAAAACTAGCTCATCTTTACTGTGTTTATTGAAATTGGATAGTAAAGGGATTAATGTCCAAGCCTCATAAACACGTTGACTTTTTTTACAGCATGCTCAACTAGCGATGGCAATCACAACGAATTGTTGACTTCAATGCCAAAATCGATCTGATTCCTCATGGATTTCTAAACAGTACAAACTAAATACACATCGTAAATCTTGGTTTGCTATGGCTCCATTAAGGACATGGCATTTCAATCAATTAAAAGAATAAACATATTATTACGAAAGTCCTGCCACTCTGAACATGCTTTCTTCTCTCTTGCGTCTCTAAAGAGAATAACAAGAACAATCATCAGCAACATACTGAAAAAGGTTCAATAGACCCCTCCAATGTCTGACTCAGGGGTTTAAAGAAAAGCATCACAAATCATCATCGTGAGAAGTGGAAAATAACTTTCTTTTCACGTTTCCAAGCCAAAAACTAAAGAAATATTCCCTGAAAGTATAGTCTTAATGCTGATTGGTTTTATTGACCATCTGAGTTCCATGATTAATGTTTACAAATATGCTGAGTCGTGCAAACAAAAACGAATATACTGTGAATTTAGTATCAAAGTGGAAGACCAAATCAAGTTCTGCGTAGTATTACAAGCTCCATTCATTAAAATGTAAACATTTGAATATTTCATTGCAAAAATTCTTGTTGGGTGCTTCTTTATCCTTCGTATAGTTGCAAGTGGAGAAAACGAAGTCTTCTTATCCTAATTGTGCTTCTTCAAATTGTACGATAGGGTAAAATCTGTCTGAGCCTAATGATTTTATGGTAAACGTTTTTACAATTTGCTCAATGAAGGACAATTCATGAGATTTTACTGATTGTAAAACAAATCAGAACAAAGACACCTCCTAAATTTTATTTTACTATGACACCACTGAGGACAATAAACAAATGCACCAATCACTCTGAATATGCTTTCTTCTCTCTTGCGTCTCTAAAAGAGACAACAAGAACAATCATCAGCAACATACGGTAAAGAGTTGAAACAAACCCCACTATTGTCTGACTCATGCTCAAAGAAAAGCATTACAAATCATCATCGTGAGTAGTGAGACACTACTTTCATTTCACGTTTCCAAGTCAATAACTACAGAAATGATCCCTGAAAGTATAGTCTTAAGGGCGATAGGTTTTGATGACCTTTCTGAGTTCCATGCTTAATGTTTCCAAAGTTGGTGAGTGGCGCTAACAAAACAAATATGCCGTGATTTTTAGGATCAAAAACGAAAATGCTGTGAAATCAAGGCATATGCTGCTCTATGTGGTGTTACAAGTTTCATTCAGTAGAATGTATACAATCAAACATTTCATTGCAAAGTTCTCTTTTGATGTTTCCTCAATCTTACCAATAGTTGTAGGTGGAGAAAACTAGCTCATCTTTACTGTGTTTATTGAAATTGGATAGTAAAGGGATTAATGTCCAAGCCTCATAAACACGTTGACTTTTTTTACAGCATGCTCAACTAGCGATGGCAATCACAACGAATTGTTGACTTCAATGCCAAAATCGATCTGATTCCTCATGGATTTCTAAACAGTACAAACTAAATACACATCGTAAATCTTGGTTTGCTATGGCTCCATTAAGGACATGGCATTTCAATCAATTAAAAGAATAAACATATTTATTACGAAAGTCCTGCCACTCTGAACATGCTTTCTTCTCTCTTGCGTCACTAAAAGAGAATAACAAGAACAATCATCAGCAACATACTGAAAAAGGTTCAATAGACCCCTCCAATGTCTGACTCAGGGGTTTAAAGAAAAGCATCACAAATCATCATCGTGAGAAGTGGAAAATAACTTTCTTTTCACGTTTCCAAGCCAAAAACTAAAGAAATATTCCCTGAAAGTATAGTCTTAATGCTGATTGGTTTTATTGACCATCTGAGTTCCATGATTAATGTTTACAAATATGCTGAGTCGTGCAAACAAAAACGAATATACTGTGAATTTAGTATCAAAGTGGAAGACCAAATCAAGTTCTGCGTAGTATTACAAGCTCCATTCATTAAAATGTAAACATTTGAATATTTCATTGCAAAAATTCTTGTTGGGTGCTTCTTTATCCTTCGTATAGTTGCAAGTGGAGAAAACGAAGTCTTCTTATCCTAATTGTGCTTCTTCAAATTGTACGATAGGGTAAAATCTGTCTGAGCCTAATGATTTTATGGTAAACGTTTTTACAATTTGCTCAATGAAGGACAATTCATGAGATTTTACTGATTGTAAAACAAATCAGAACAAAGACACCTCCTAAATTTTATTTTACTATGCCACCACTGAGGACAATAAACAAATGCACCAATCACTCTGAATATGCTTTCTTCTCTCTTGCGTCTCTAAAAGAGACAACAAGAACAATCATCAGCAACATACGGTAAAGAGTTGAAACAAACCCCACCATTGTCTGACTCATGCTCAAAGAAAAGCATTACAAATCATCATCGTGAGTAGTGAGACACTACTTTCATGTCACGTTTCCAAGTCAATAACTATAGAAATGATCCCTGAAAGTATAGTCTTAAGGGCGATAGGTTTTGATGACCTTTCTGAGTTCCATGCTTAATGTTTCCAAAGTTGGTGAGTGGCGCTAACAAAACAAATATGCCGTGATTTTTAGGATCAAAAACGAAAATGCTGTGAAATCAAGGCATATGCTGCTCTATGTGGTGTTACAAGTTTCATTCAGTAGAATGTATACAATCAAACATTTCATTGCAAAGTTCTCTTTTGATGTTTCCTCAATCTTACCAATAGTTGTAGGTGGAGAAAACTAGCTCATCTTTACTGTGTTTATTGAAATTGGATAATAAAGGGATTAATGTCCAAGCCTCATAAACACGTTGACTTTTTTTACAGCATGCTCAACTAGCGATGGCAATCACAACGAATTGTTGACTTCAATGCCAAAATCGATCTGATTCCTCATGGATTTCTAAACAGTACAAACTAAATACACATCGTAAATCTTGGTTTGCTATGGCTCCATTAAGGACATGGCATTTCAATCAATTAAAAGAATAAACATATTTATTACGAAAGTCCTGCCACTCTGAACATGCTTTCTTCTCTCTTGCGTCTCTAAAAGAGAATAACAAGAACAATCATCAGCAACATACTGAAAAAGGTTCAATAGACCCCTCCAATGTCTGACTCAGGGGTTTAAAGAAAAGCATCACAAATCATCATCGTGAGAAGTGGAAAATAACTTTCTTTTCACGTTTCCAAGCCAAAAACTAAAGAAATATTCCCTGAAAGTATAGTCTTAATGCTGATTGGTTTTATTGACCATCTGAGTTCCATGATTAATGTTTACAAATATGCTGAGTCGTGCAAACAAAAACGAATATACTGTAAATTTAGTATCAAAGTGGAAGACCAAATCAAGTTCTGCGTAGTATTACAAGCTCCATTCATTAAAATGTAAACATTTGAATATTTCATTGCAAACATTCTTGTTGGGTGCTTCTTTATCCTTCGTATAGTTGCAGGTGGAGAAAACGAAGTCTTCTTATCCTAATTGTGCTTCTTCAAATTGTACGATAGGGTAAAATCTGTCTGAGCCTAATGATTTTATGGTAAACGTTTTTACAATTTGCTCAATGAAGGACAATTCATGAGATTTTACTGATTGTAAAACAAATCAGAACAAAGACACCTCCTAAATTTTATTTTACTATGACACCACTGAGGACAATAAACAAATGCACCAATCACTCTGAATATGCTTTCTTCTCTCTTGCGTCTCTAAAAGAGACAACAAGAACAATCATCAGCAACATACGGTAAAGAGTTGAAACAAACCCCACTATTGTCTGACTCATGCTCAAAGAAAAGCATTACAAATCATCATCGTGAGTAGTGAGACACTACTTTCATTTCACGTTTCCAAGTCAATAACTACAGAAATGATCCCTGAAAGTATAGTCTTAAGGGCGATAGGTTTTGATGACCTTTCTGAGTTCCATGCTTAATGTTTCCAAAGTTGGTGAGTGGCGCTAACAAAACAAATATGCCGTGATTTTTAGGATCAAAAACGAAAATGCTGTGAAATCAAGGCATATGCTGCTCTATGTGGTGTTACAAGTTTCATTCAGTAGAATGTATACAATCAAACATTTCATTGCAAAGTTCTCTTTTGATGTTTCCTCAATCTTACCAATAGTTGTAGGTGGAGAAAACTAGCTCATCTTTACTGTGTTTATTGAAATTGGATAGTAAAGGGATTAATGTCCAAGCCTCATAAACACGTTGACTTTTTTTACAGCATGCTCAACTAGCGATGGCAATCACAACGAATTGTTGACTTCAATGCCAAAATCGATCTGATTCCTCATGGATTTCTAAACAGTACAAACTAAATACACATCGTAAATCTTGGTTTGCTATGGCTCCATTAAGGACATGGCATTTCAATCAATTAAAAGAATAAACATATTTATTACGAAAGTCCTGCCACTCTGAACATGCTTTCTTCTCTCTTGCGTCACTAAAAGAGAATAACAAGAACAATCATCAGCAACATACTGAAAAAGGTTCAATAGACCCCTCCAATGTCTGACTCAGGGGTTTAAAGAAAAGCATCACAAATCATCATCGTGAGAAGTGGAAAATAACTTTCTTTTCACGTTTCCAAGCCAAAAACTAAAGAAATATTCCCTGAAAGTATAGTCTTAATGCTGATTGGTTTTATTGACCATCTGAGTTCCATGATTAATGTTTACAAATATGCTGAGTCGTGCAAACAAAAACGAATATACTGTAAATTTAGTATCAAAGTGGAAAACCAAAACAAGTTCTGCGTAGTATTACAAGCTCCATTCATTAAAATGTAAACATTTGAATATTTCATTGCAAAAATTCTTGTTGGGTGCTTCTTTATCCTTCGTATAGTTGCAAGTGGAGAAAACGAAGTCTTCTTATCCTAATTGTGCTTCTTCAAATTGTACGATAGGGTAAAATCTGTCTGAGCCTAATGATTTTATGGTAAACGTTTTTACAATTTGCTCAATGAAGGACAATTCTTGAGATTTTACTGATTGTAAACAAATCAGAACAAAGACACCTCCTAAATTTTATTTTACTATGCCACCACTGAGGACAATAAACAAATGCACCAATCACTCTGAATATGCTTTCTTCTCTCTTGCGTCTCTAAAAGAGACAACAAGAACAATCATCAGCAACATACGGTAAAGAGTTGAAACAAACCCCACCATTGTCTGACTCATGCTCAAAGAAAAGCATTACAAATCATCATCGTGAGTAGTGAGACACTACTTTCATTTCACGTTTCCAAGTCAATAACTATAGAAATGATCCCTGAAAGTATAGTCTTAAGGGCGATAGGTTTTGATGACCTTTCTGAGTTCCATGCTTAATGTTTCCAAAGTTGGTGAGTGGCGCTAACAAAACAAATATGCCGTGATTTTTAGGATCAAAAACGAAAATGCTGTGAAATCAAGGCATATGCTGCTCTATGTGGTGTTACAAGTTTCATTCAGTAGAATGTATACAATCAAACATTTCATTGCAAAGTTCTCTTTTGATGTTTCCTCAATCTTACCAATAGTTGTAGGTGGAGAAAACTAGCTCATCTTTACTGTGTTTATTGAAATTGGATAGTAAAGGGATTAATGTCCAAGCCTCATAAACACGTTGACTTTTTTTACAGCATGCTCAACTAGCGATGGCAATCACAACGAATTGTTGACTTCAATGCCAAAATCGATCTGATTCCTCATGGATTTCTAAACAGTACAAACTAAATACACATCGTAAATCTTGGTTTGCTATGGCTCCATTAAGGACATGGCATTTCAATCAATTAAAAGAATAAACATATTTATTACGAAGTCCTGCCACTCTGAACATGCTTTCTTCTCTCTTGCGTCTCTAAAAGAGAATAACAAAAGAACAATCATCAGCAACATACTGAAAAAGGTTCAATAGACCCCTCCAATGTCTGACTCAGGGGTTTAAAGAAAAGCATCACAAATCATCATCGTGAGAAGTGGAAAATAACTTTCTTTTCACGTTTCCAAGCCAAAAACTAAAGAAATATTCCCTGAAAGTATAGTCTTAATGCTGATTGGTTTTATTGACCATCTGAGTTCCATGATTAATGTTTACAAATATGCTGAGTCGTGCAAACAAAAACGAATATACTGTAAATTTAGTATCAAAGTGGAAGACCAAATCAAGTTCTGCGTAGTATTACAAGCTCCATTCATTAAAATGTAAACATTTGAATATTTCATTGCAAACATTCTTGTTGGGTGCTTCTTTATCCTTCGTATAGTTGCAAGTGGAGAAAACAAAGTCTTCTTATCCTAATTGTGCTTCTTCAAATTGTACGATAGGGTAAAATCTGTCTGAGCCTAATGATTTTATGGTAAACGTTTTTACAATTTGCTCAATGAAGGACAATTCATGAGATTTTACTGATTGTAAAACAAATCAGAACAAAGACACCTCCTAAATTTTATTTTACTATGCCACCACTGAGGACAATAAACAAATGCACCAATCACTCTGAATATGCTTTCTTCTCTCTTGCGTCTCTAAAAGAGACAACAAGAACAATCATCAGCAACATACGGTAAAGAGTTGAAACAAACCCCACCATTGTCTGACTCATGCTCAAAGAAAAGCATTACAAATCATCATCGTGAGTAGTGAGACACTACTTTCATTTCACGTTTCCAAGTCAATAACTATAGAAATGATCCCTGAAAGTATAGTCTTAAGGGCGATAGGTTTTGATGACCTTTCTGAGTTCCATGCTTAATGTTTCCAAAGTTGGTGAGTGGCGCTAACAAAACAAATATGCCGTGATTTTTAGGATCAAAAACGAAAATGCTGTGAAATCAAGGCATATGCTGCTCTATGTGGTGTTACAAGTTTCATTCAGTAGAATGTATGCAATCAAACATTTCATTGCAAAGTTATCTTTTGATGTTTCCTCAATCTTACCAATAGTTGTAGGTGGAGAAAACTAGCTCATCTTTACTGTGTTTATTGAAATTGGATAGTAAAGGGATTAATGTCCAAGCCTCATAAACACGTTGACTTTTTTTACAGCATGCTCAACTAGCGATGGCAATCACAACGAATTGTTGACTTCAATGCCAAAATCGATCTGATTCCTCATGGATTTCTAAACAGTACAAACTAAATACACATCGTAAATCTTGGTTTGCTATGGCTCCATTAAGGACATGGCATTTCAATCAATTAAAAGAATAAACATATTTATTACGAAAGTCCTGCCACTCTGAACATGCTTTCTTCTCTCTTGCGTCTCTAAAAGAGAATAACAAGAACAATCATCAGCAACATACTGAAAAAGGTTCAATAGACCCCTCCAATGTCTGACTCAGGGGTTTAAAGAAAAGCATCACAAATCATCATCGTGAGAAGTGGAAAATAACTTTCTTTTCACGTTTCCAAGCCAAAAACTAAAGAAATATTCCCTGAAAGTATAGTCTTAATGCTGATTGGTTTTATTGACCATCTGAGTTCCATGATTAATGTTTACAAATATGCTGAGTCGTGCAAACAAAAACGAATATACTGTGAATTTAGTATCAAAGTGGTAGACCAAATCAAGTTCTGCGTAGTATTAAAAGCTCCATTCATTAAAATGTAAACATTTGAATATTTCATTGCAAACATTCTTGTTGGGTGCTTCTTTATCCTTCGTATAGTTGCAGGTGGAGAAAACGAAGTCTTCTTATCCTAATTGTGCTTCTTCAAATTGTACGATAGGGTAAAATCTGTCTGAGCCTAATGATTTTATGGTAAACGTTTTTACATTTTGCTCAATGAAGGACAACAATTCATGAGATTTTACTGATTGTAAAACAAATCTGAACAAAGACACCTCCTAAATTTTATTTCACTATGCCACCACTGAGGACAATAAACAAATGCACCAATCACTCTGAATATGCTTTCTTCTCTCTTGCGTCTCTAAAAGAGACAACAAGAACAATCATCAGCAACATACGGTAAAGAGTTGAAACAAACCCCACCATTGTCTGACTCATGCTCAAAGAAAAGCATTACAAATCATCATCGTGAGTAGTGAGACACTACTTTCATTTCACGTTTCCAAGTCAATAACTATAGAAACTAGAAACAAAAATCCCCAGGGGAAATTTTGATGGGTCTGTCCGGGCATTGGTCACAGCCGCGGGCATGGAATTTGTAAAATGGGAATTCTTTAATGTGGTACTGCAGTATGCAGTATGGCCTGACCTCTCCTTTGTTTCTGTGCGTTTCACGGTCTTTGCGTGGCAGCCTTGAACGTAAGTTATGTCCTTTTTTGCAATTTTAATGGTTTGCTCACGATTCGTGGCCCTCCTGTAGTCCTCAATGAAGCAACCAATATGTCATTTTGTGAGGAGAGGTCAGGCCTTCGGCCTGACCTCTCCTTTATTTCTGTGCGTTTCACGGTCTTTGCGTGGCAGCCTAGAACGTAAGTAATGTCCCTTTTTGCACTTTTAATGGTTTGGTCACGAAGCAACCAATATGTCATTTTGTGAGGAGAGGTCAGGCCTTCGGCCTGACCTCTCCTTTGTTTCTGTGCGTTTCACGGTCTTTGCGTGGCAGCCTTGAACGTAAGTTATGTCCTTTTTTGCACTTTTAGTGGTTTGGTCACGATCTGTGGCCCTCCTGTAGTCCTCAATGAAGCAACCAATATGTCATTTTGTGAGGAGAGGTCAGGCCTTCGGCCTGACCTCTCCTTTGTTTCTGTGCGTTTCACGGTCTTGAACGTAAGTTATGTCCTTTTTTGCACTTTTAGTGGTTTGGTCACGATCTGTGGCCCTCCTGTAGTCCTCAATGAAGCAACCAATATGTCATTTTGTGAGGAGAGGTCAGGCCTTCGGCCTGACCTCTCCTTTGTTTCTGTGCGTTTCACGGTCTTTGCGTGGCAGCCTTGAACGTAAGTTATGTCCTTTTTTGCACTTTTAGTGGTTTAGTCACGATCTGTGGCCCTCCTGTAGTCCTCAATGAAGCAACCAATATGTCATTTTGTGAGGAGAGGTCAGGCCTTCGGCCTGACCTCTCCTTTGTTTCTGTGCGTTTCACGGTCTTTGCGTGGCAGCCTTGAACGTAAGTTCAGGCATTGGTCACAGCCGCGGGCATGGAATTTGTAAAATGGGAATTCTTTAATGTGGTACTGCAGTATCACTTCAAAGAAGTTTTTTTTTACAAATGCTACCAATGCTAAAATTAGCGATCAATACGTTCGAATGGGAAATTACCCTGTTTCAGCGTTAATAGCTCGGCCAGGCCCAGTCCGATCGCTTATAAAAGTAATAGCACACCTCACGCAACAAAGTTCTAATTTTTGATATATAGCACGCCGGTGTGCGTGCTTCGGTACGACCCGCATTAATTGCCGAAAAAAGGCTGAAATAATAAATAATAAATAAATAAACTTTTTTCGCGCATTTACACTTTTTTGTTTTCCCAAGTTTGTGCATGATCCGTAAGTCAGACGGAGATAAACCATACGTCAAATCGTCGGCCATGGCGAGATCTACGAGACGACATCAATATCTTCTTTGTATGTCAAACCGTCTGGACGCAAACTCCAAAAAAGTCCAATTTTGGGCTAGAATAATAAACGCGTTCCGAAAACGCTTTTTGGCTAATTGCGCGCGGACCGTAAATCCGGCCGAGCCGAGCCATATGTCAAACCGTGCGTAACGACAAGCCGCACGATTTGATACGAGAGTCGTGTGTGTGCTGTGAAGCGTTTCATCGCAAATTCTTGGAAACCAGATTTTTTCACACTTTTAATGTTTTGGTCGCGATTTGTGGCCCTCCTGTAATCCCCAAAGAAGCAACCAATACGTCATTGTGTGTGGAGAGGTCAGGCCTTCGGCCTGACCTCTCCGTTTTTTTTGTGCGTCTCACGGCCTTAGCGTGGCAGCCACAAATGCGAGACATGGCCTTTTTGGCCTCCTTCCCTATTTCCCATGTTTTCCTGACCACTGTTGGCGGTAGCAACACATCCAATATGTCAGATCGTGTGTCGAGGCGAGGCCTTTTACGGCTGGTCACAGGGAGCTGAAAACCTCTTCCTCTGCGCAACAGTAAACCGCACTTTTTACGCTTTGAACCCGATTTGTGGACGGGCCGTGCGACCTACCAAAACAAAAAATATATCATCGTGTGCGGAGTGGTCAGGCCTTCGGCCTGACCACTCCGTTGTTTCTGTGCGTTTCACGGTCTTATCGTGGCGGACTTGGACGTAAGACGTGTCCTTTTATTGCCTTTTTCCCGGTTTTCCGGCTTTTTCCGGGTTTTCCAAACCCCCGTTGGTGCAACCGACTCGTCCCATACGTCGGATCGTAAGACTCGGCGAGGCCTTCGGCCCCGCCTCGATTTTCGGGTCACTAGCTTCAACGGTTAGCCTCAGGGAGCCAAAAACGCGTTCCCGGCACGATGGTAAACGGTACTTTTTACACGTTTTAACCTGATTTGTGGCCGGGCCGTACGACCTACCAAAACAAAAAATATATCATCGTGTGCGGAGTGGTCAGGCCGTTGTTTCTTTACGTTTGACGGTGTTCGCGTGGCGGTCTTTAACATTCTTTAATGTTCATTTTTGCCATTCTCAGCACAATAATAAATGGTCTGTCTTCCTGACAGACCCAATGATTCCTGAAAGTATAGTCTTAAGGGCGATAGGTTTTGATGACCTTTCTGAGTTCCATGCTTAATGTTTCCAAAGTTGGTGAGTGGCGCTAACAAAACAAATATGCCGTGATTTTTAGGATCAAAAACGAAAATGCTGTGAAATCAAGGCATATGCTGCTCTATGTGGTGTTACAAGTTTCATTCAGTAGAATGTATACAATCAAACATTTCATTGCAAAGTTCTCTTTTGATGTTTCCTCAATCTTACCAATAGTTGTAGGTGGAGAAAACTAGCTCATCTTTACTGTGTTTATTGAAATTGGATAGTAAAGGGATTAATGTCCAAGCCTCATAAACACGTTGACTTTTTTTACAGCATGCTCAACTAGCGATGGCAATCACAACGAATTGTTGACTTCAATGCCAAAATCGATCTGATTCCTCATGGATTTCTAAACAGTACAAACTAAATACACATCGTAAATCTTGGTTTGCTATGGCTCCATTAAGGACATGGCATTTCAATCAATTAAAAGAATAAACATATTTATTACGAAAGTCCTGCCACTCTGAACATGCTTTCTTCTCTCTTGCGTCTCTAAAAGAGAATAACAAGAACAATCATCAGCAACATACTGAAAAAGGTTCAATAGACCCCTCCAATGTCTGACTCAGGGGTTTAAAGAAAAGCATCACAAATCATCATCGTGAGAAGTGGAAAATAACTTTCTTTTCACGTTTCCAAGCCAAAAACTAAAGAAATATTCCCTGAAAGTATAGTCTTAATGCTGATTGGTTTTATTGACCATCTGAGTTCCATGATTAATGTTTACAAATATGCTGAGTCGTGCAAACAAAAACGAATATACTGTGAATTTAGTATCAAAGTGGTAGACCAAATCAAGTTCTGCGTAGTATTAAAAGCTCCATTCATTAAAATGTAAACATTTGAATATTTCATTGCAAACATTCTTGTTGGGTGCTTCTTTATCCTTCGTATAGTTGCAGGTGGAGAAAACGAAGTCTTCTTATCCTAATTGTGCTTCTTCAAATTGTACGATAGGGTAAAATCTGTCTGAGCCTAATGATTTTATGGTAAACGTTTTTACATTTTGCTCAATGAAGGACAACAATTCATGAGATTTTACTGATTGTAAAACAAATCTGAACAAAGACACCTCCTAAATTTTATTTTACTATGCCACCACTGAGGACAATAAACAAATGCACCAATCACTCTGAATATGCTTTCTTCTCTCTTGCGTCTCTAAAAGAGACAACAAGAACAATCATCAGCAACATACGGTAAAGAGTTGAAACAAACCCCACCATTGTCAGTAGTAATAATTATATACTTTATGTCAAAAATGATTGATGACATATCTGTATGAGGAAAAAGCGCGTTATTTATGACCATCTACCCTTCTACATTCTCCCCTTCTCCACTGGACACTGGACACAGTGCGCGTAATTTATGGCCTTCTCCCTTTTCTGCCTTCTCCATCGGACCCTGCGCGTAATTTATGACCTCCTTCCATCCTTCCCCCTTCGGACATCTGTTATGTAAGACAAGTATGTTCCCGCGATGTCCATTCTTACATAAACACTTAGACAGGTTTTTTAAAAACAGATGTCTTACCACTTGTTTACAAACTATGGCTGTTGTGGAGGTGTTATAAGCCAGCATGCCATTACCTCTTTCTCGCAAACACTGAATCACGTGTGACTTACAAATCTCACACACACCTTAGAACGTTCTTTTAAAACAGAAACCTTATTTAAATGATATATGTTTTAAAAACTGTTTCTAGTTAAAGAAAAACTATTTGTCTTCAAACAAAAGTTAATTTCATACCCCTACTGCTAAAATAAATGAAACCATTTTATGATTTCCCCTGACACACACACACACACACACACACACACACACACACACAGACCCTAGCACATCCTCCAACAATATTTTTTAACACCTAACGCACCATATGTTTTTACAACGAGAGGCATCTGGTTCCACCATTCTCGCAAACGCTGAATCAACGTGTGACCTTTTACAAATATCACACACCCCCTTAGAACTTTCTTTTAAAACAGAAACCTTATTTTTAAGTGTATGGTTTTACTCAACTACTGTTTCAGTGTTTAACACGTTTAAACACAATACTTACACAGACTTATTTTAAAAATACAAACGCATACTCTATTCATATACTGACTGAAATATGGTAGAACCCCATTTTGTATGTAGGAAGCATCACAGCACCTTCAGGCCCCACTCTATCGCTCTATCCCATGTGACGCATTACAGATGTCATATACACTTAGACTAACTTTTAAAACAGATTTCTTATCACTTATTTACAACTACGGCCATTGCTGATGGCTTATGCCCCATTTCTCCCAATGACATCCCTTTCCCCACGCACTTCCCTTCCCGGGTTCATCACACATTCTTCCCCGACACCTAGCAGAGTCTCATATTGACACACACACACACACACACACACACACACACACACACACACACACAGACAGACCCTAGCACATCCTCCAACAAACGTACCATATGTTTACAACGAGAGTCATCTGGTTTCACCATTCTCGCAAACACCGAATCACGCGGGACCTTGCAAATCTCACGCGCGCACACACACACACACACACACACACAGAGGCCTATTTAACAAGAGAGGCCCACGAGGTCTTCATTCAACTGATCGACATCACAAGGATCATCACCGGCTATGGACTCTCAGTAAGTTTTTCATAACACATAAACTATAAGTCTTGTTACAACGTATGTGTGTGTTTTATTTATTTATTTGTTAATAGGTGTAACTTTTCTGTAGAACCACTCGAAGGACCATCAAACCTGGCGTGTTTTGAAACACCGGGGTTCGAAAGTCTATGGACCGAGGGTTTTGGTGCGGGTGATTCTGAACCACAAATTTCATACCAAGGTAATTGTAAAAACCACAGATCCTACTAATAATAATACCACTACATAGTTGTGAGTGTGTGTTTTTGACCGTGTATGCATTCTAATAGCAGAACATTATCCAAATTACAACGTTGTAACCGCGGATGTTGGATGCTCAGCCGACAGTTTAGGTAATATATTTATGACTATCTAATACGGTTTTTATGAAATTTTCATCATATGGTTGTGATTGTAATATCTCTCGTTCTGTACAGCAACCATCAGACAACTAGTGGACACCATTCCTAAGCCACGCGTTGATAATACAGGGGTCGACAAGCCGTCAGGTCGGAAGGCTACACGCAAACGCAAGCACCTAGCTCCCGTGGTGGATCTGTGCGTGGAAAAGGCACAAAAACATATGGTGAAAAAGCCGCAAGGTGTGTATTACATATGTTTTAACACAATTTATTATTATTTTAATAAAATATTGACAATCAGGTTTGATAAAACTATCAGGAAAGAAGACGAAAACAGCTTTCAAGCTCCCGGAAAAGCCAGAAGGTGTGTATTTACATGGTTTTAACGCAATCGTTATTTTAATGAAATATTAATTTTAACATCGTGTGATTTTGTTACAGGTAGAATCCCCGTAAACGTTGATCTCGACTTTGTCACCGATTGGACCAACGCGGATTACAAAGCGTGGGATGCTGTAGATTTTGCCAGATCAGACATCGCTACGCAAACAGAACCAAACCACATCGACCCACAGAGGTACCGGCGGTTTTCTAATCATTCTGAATGCTGTGTATGCCTTAAACAGGTATTAGATAACATTGTTAAGGTGTATGACTTGCAAGAAAAGTTGATTAGTACTGTGGGGATTATAGCCAAAGCTGTAGAACATACATCAGATCTGAAGCGTGTCGATTGGTCATCGTTATCAATGGTTTTGTTGCGTTTAAGTGGCATTTCACGTGTGTAAGGGGTGTTTTAAACCTTGTTGTCAACCATAATGGAGCCGTCTAAACGTCAATGTATTGGTGGTGATGCAGTGGACAATTTTAATAAAACACTACACGACATGTTAAACATCGAGACATGGGGGGAAATTGAGATGTTTAATAATGTTTTACATCAAATTCAAAATGGTTGTGGTGCTGAATCTGATCCAGTATCCTTAGAAGAAGTGTCTATAAGGCATGCTGTGATAGACGGGTATCATGTTACACATAAACCACGGTTCAATGGGGTGGTACTGCGTCGTGATATTAATTTCAGATCCGTTTCGAGCAGCGACATAACATCATATATTTCACACATCCACGATGTATTCAAAGACATCGTAAAATTCTCACACACACTGGCCGGACAGAGCGGTGTTTTCGACGTCACACTGAGTGGCGATACCCTGGTTTCAGATGTTAATGCGATCCTTTCACCCGCGAATAACCATTCGTATGAAATTCTGATGGACGCCATCGAAAAAATAATCCAAAGCAATAAAAAAATCATGTGCGATGAGACACTACACCTGACTGTTTCAATCGCTAGAGGTCGTGATGGGGGCGCACGGCGTAAATTGCGTGATTTGGCTCATGATCAGATAATAAGCAAGAACAGGATGAATCTATTCTGCCCCGTTAATGTTACAAACCAATTGTGCTTCGCGATATGCCTGGCAAATTTTGTAAACCCTGAGAAACCAACAGCTTATTTAGAAAAATTGGCTGCCACATTTCAGACACGGTGTGGGCTACCTATTCACCATAAAGTCGGCTTTAATGATGTTCCAAAATTTGAGAGCTTATTGGACATCAAGATTGTGATCTTTTACAGATCAGACGTAGGGGTGTTGCAGAAATTTCAAACTAGCACTGTACCGCATACAAAAACAGCCTTTTTATACATACACGACAGCCATTACTACGGAATATTAAACCTCAAGGCGTTCATGGGGGTGCCGTATGTCTGTGAATTCTGCTATGCCGGTTACACTTCGTTCCGAGAGCATGGTTGCAAATACAGGTGTGATGTTTGTAACGACCCCGGCTGCCCTTCAAGGGTCACAGGTTCGAGATATTGCTCGTCTTGTGGGAGGTTTTGCAAGTCTGATTTTTGTTTTGACAAACATAAACAGCCGCGTCCTATGAAGAGCGATCCTGGCGTGGTGGCGTCAAATTGTGATCTTACAAAATTTTGTAAGAATTGTAACAGGCGTTACCACGTTAGTGTTAAAAAACCCAAACCACACACGTGTCCGACACCACACTGTGTTCATTGTCGTGAAGAACTGATTCCAGACGCTAAGCATGAATGCTTCATACAACCCATTAGATTGAAGGAGACAAACAACCGCTACATTTTTTTTGATTTTGAAACACGTTTCGAGAACGGCAAACATCATGCAAATTTTGTTTGCGCAATTACATTTACAGGTGTGGAGTTCACGGCTGAGGGTGACGGGTGTGTGCGTGAATTTGTGAATTGGCTCCGTCGACCGAGGTTCAACGGTTTCACATTTTTAGCACACAACGCTGCAGGGTTTGATAATTTCATACTTTTGGAATATTACTCCAAAAACGGGGTCAAACTAGATGTGACAATGACTGGATGCCGTCTGATATTCATGTATGATGCATGTTTTAAACAGCGTTTTATCGACAGCTATTCTTTTCTACCGATGAGTCTGGCAAAAACAACAGCTGCGTTAAATCTCACCACCACAGAAAAGGGTTATTTCCCACACAAGTTTAACACACGCTCAAACAGCCATTACATAGGCCCATACCCGGATAAGACCTTTTATGGATATGACAACATGTCCAATGCTGGCAGACGTGAATTTGATGACTGGTACAACGAATCAGCGTGCGGTGTTTTTGATTTTCAGAAGGAACTCCGTTTCTATGGTCGAAACGACGTCGTGCTGTTAAGAGAGGCGTGTCTGAAATACCGTGACGAGTTCATAGAATGCACGGGTCTAGACCCTTTTGGTCAAACCACGTTGGCATCGTGCTGCATGGCTGTATACAAAACACACTACCTACCGCGTGATACACTCGCTCTTACACATAACAACGCGTACACAAGCCAAAACAAGGCATTTTCAGACATTAGCATCGAATGGCTGGAATATGTCAAAACAACCAGGCATGTGTACATCCAACACGCTCTGACAGAGGGTGAGGTTGTGGTTGGGAAATACTGTCTTGACGGCTATTATGAAAAAAATGGTCGTAAATACGGTTTAGAATTTAATGGGTGTATGCATCACGGACATGATTGTAAATACACACCCACCCAGACTCATCCTTTGTCAAGGCTCCCGTACAGTGTTTTAAGAAGGCAATTTGATGATAAGATTGAAACCCTCACCAAGGTGTACGGCTTAAAAGTCGAAGTTATGTGGGAGTGCCAGTGGCGTCGTTTAAAAAAGGTCGAACCATCAGTCATAGAGTTCATGTCAACATATGCACACCCCAGTCGTCTAAAGCCGAGAGACAGCCTCTTTGGCGGTCGAACGAATGCGTACAAACTCTATCACAAAACATCGGACGGTGAAAAAATTCGTTACTTTGATTTCACCAGTCTCTACCCGTTTTGTCAATCATCAAAGGAATATCCGACCGGCCACCCACAGATCATTTTGAAAGACTTTGATAGTCTCGAAAATTACTATGGGTTGGTTAAAGCAACGGTGTACCCGCCACGTGGTCTCTTACACCCTGTGTTGCCATACCGATGCGGCGGCAAACTAATGTTCCCGCTTTGTAGAACATGTTGTCATCTTGAGAATCAAGCGTCACCATGTACTCATACTGACGGCGAGAGATCTCTTTCGGGTTGTTGGGTCAGCATTGAATTGATGAAAGCTGTACAGATGGGCTATGTTTTGGCAGAGATTCATGAAGTGTGGCATTTTGAACAAAGATCAGAAACGTTGTTTGCAGATTATGTGAAAACGTTTCTACAATACAAACAGGAAGCCAGTGGGTACCCGCCGGGGGTTGTGACGGATGCTGAAAAGCATGCCTACATTGAAGATTATTTTCAAAAACAGGGTATCCGTCTGAATCCTGAAAAAATCTGTTCAAACCCTGCAAGGAGAAATATTAACAAACTCCTATTGAATTCACTTTGGGGCCGATTTTCAATGCGGGAAAACCTTCCATACACAGAGTTGTTGAAAGATCCTGACGACTTTTCGCGATACATTTTTGGGGGCGGTCGTGAAATCACACATTTTGCATTTGTCTCGGACGAAGTGGCATTGGTTCAGTGGCGTTATGCAGACGGTTATGGCGCTCAAATGCGTGACATTAATGTGTTTCTTGGAGCGTTTACAACTGCTCATGCGCGCCTAGAATTATATTCTGTGATGGAGAAATTGGGTGATCGGCTGCTGTACAGCGACACAGACAGTCTAATCTTTGTCTCAAAAGATGGTGACTGGGAGCCACCCCTAGGTCCATATCTGGGCGATCTTACTGACGAGGTAGGCCCCGGGGATTACATTACAGAATTTTGTTCAGGCGGTCCGAAAACATATGGTTACATCACCGCTAACGGTAAGACATCCATGAAGGCCAAGGGTATCACTCTCAATGCTGAAAATTCAAAAGCTGTAAATCTACACTCTCTGGTTGATTTGGTTAACAGCTATGTAATAGATAGAGACCGGTCGCAACATGTTTTAACACGCACAAACACAATTACCAGGAATAAAAGACACCTCACATTACATAACAAATCAGATGTCAAAAGGTTCAAAGTTGTGTACAACAAACGAGTCCTGCTCCCAGACTTTACGACGCTCCCCTATGGGTATTGACACAAGATGACTTTGAGAGATGTCACAGGTAAATATGTAAATAAAACATTTTTTTTTTTATGTCTGTAACATCTGTATATATGTACAGTTTTCTATTATTTGTATCTGTGTGATTTTCAACATGTTTGTAACATATTGTATATATGGATGTTTGCATTATTTGCATATGTGTGATTTTTCAATATGTCTGTGACATTTGTATATTTATATTTGTATTTTTATGCTATTATATGCATGTGTGTGTTATTTTCTACAATAAAAATTTATGTGTATCATCTCAGGATTCGATCTCAGATTGCAACATCCGTTCTCGTGTATAGTAAGCGGACCATCAAACTCTGGAAAAACGTTTTTTGTGAAAGCGTTAATAGCCGATGCCGACCGCTTAATATCTACAACGATTGAAAACATTGTCTACATTTACGACTGCTGGCAACCTCTTTATGACGAGTTGTTAAAAATTAGGAATATTAATTTTATACAAGGTATTCCCGACACACTATCGGACGACCAACTCTTGCCGCCGACCAAACCATCGCTATTAATTATCGATGACTTAATGGATGTTGCGAGTGGCAATAAGCAGGTTGAAAAAGTGTTTACACAATACGTGCATCATAGAAATCTCAGCGCTATCTACATGGTTCAGAATTTGTTTTTTCAGGGGAAATCCAGCAGAACAATCAGTTTAAACACAAATTACCTAATACTTTTCAAAAACCCAAGAGACAATACACAGATTGCTGTATTAGCGAGACAGATGTATCCGGGTAATACCAAATTCTTCCTTGAATGTTTTAAAAATGCTACTGAAAAACCCTTTGGCTACCTCATGATTGATTATAAATCTAGAACACCTGACACACTTCGTCTCAGAACGGATCTGCTTTCAGAGTATCCGGTGGTCTATGTTCAGAAAAAAAGAGTTTAGACGCTGACATGTCTAATCGTCTTTATAGAAATCTGCCGCTTCTAAAACTCTTACTTAAGGCTAAGCCGATACAGAGACGTCTCATTTTACAAGAATCTTCGAATGAGTTGATTCTAACCTTATGCGAAGTGGCTTTGAATGTGCTCAGCGGTACAATACCATTGACAAAGTCACAATATAAAAAGTTGGAAAAAAAGAAAAAAGCTATAAAATTCATAGCCGATAAAAAAATTGGTGTGTTAAGAAAGAAATATGTGATCAATCAAGAGGGCGGGTTCCTTTTACCTCTGTTAAGCGTCGCAGTTCCCTTTATAAGTAGTCTAATAGCGTCAAGACAGGGGGGCTAATGGAACACGCTGAAAGGATGTATTTGGTACCCCAGCGACAGCTGGACAGGTTAAAAAACGATGGTGCACCTATACCTCTGAGACAACGCGCGGAAAATGATTTGGATGCATCGATAAAAAGTGTTTTGGACAGAACTGATTTGGGGGATTATGAAAAAGCCAAATTATACTCGACACTCTTGCAGAGGTATATATCAGTGGTTAAGCAGGGTGATCATGAGACTAAATCGATAACGCTTAACCTACCACAGGCATCTGAAAATGTACAGACATCACCCACAGAAGCAGCGACCGTTGATGACGACGCTACGGTTAAAGAGGTTTTACAAAATGTACCGCAGAGAAGTAAAAGGAATGTCCGGTATATATTAGAAAAAATGATGAAATCACAGGGAGTTGCTGCATGGGGTAGAGATGGCGAATTTGTTTTCAACGGTACGATCATTCCAGGATCTCACATTTTCGATTTGGTTAAGAACGTTACCACGCCTCAATCTATGAATCCTCATAGGAGACCCAAGGGGTGGCGTGAATTCCTGAGTGCTATAGCAATGTTGAACATACCTCTTTCTACGGTTCCAAACAGACGTGTTAAAGATGAGGTCAATTCATTTAAAAACATTAACAAGACTTTTACCACCCGTGATGATGATGGTGATTCAGAACCACCCGTGTTTTCATCGCCACGTTTAGATACAAGCGCATGGTTACATTTTTAAAAAGTGTATACAGTCTTGTTTAAAACGTGTTTGAACATGCGATGACAATAAACAAACTTGATGATACATATATTTGTTTTTCGACTCATTTATTTAGAATAAGATTTTTTCATAAACACCTCACCAGATTGTATACATTGAGAGTTTTTAAACATATCACAATTATAGACATGCGGGTGTAGTTTTTTCACAAATAGCGAGACCTTTTTATCATTTTTAGTCAAGTCGTTGGAATATTTAGATAAAACATCTTCATAGCTCAAACCCTTTGACATGTGGTAGAGAAAGAATACACAGTGTTCGCCGCACGTAACCGATGATAAATCCTGAACCTGTTTATTTGAAAATTGTACATTGTAACATGTAGTTTTTAGAAATTTATAGACGGTTGACGGAAACATCTTGCTGTCTGGCCTGTTTCCAAAACTGTCAAAAAAACAACCGACGCGGTCTTCAGTTATGTACACAGCTAACCAGTGTTCACCCGGTTGGTCCGAACTGTGTGTGTTAATTATCACAGATGCTGGTAATGTTGCCACAGGTCTTTTGGGTAATTGGTCGGACGGTAGTACGCCTAAAAAACACGTGTTTGTGGAGATTCTGTCCATAATATTTAATAGTTGTACGGTGTTCATTAATTCAGTAGTGGTCCACAAGAATCTGCCTGCGATTGGACACTTCAATCATGCTATCAAATATAGCGTAAACTATTAAATTGATAGTGTTTCGAAGCGGTTGTCTAAAACGCATTTCCAATCTGATGTTCCCTGATCTAATTAACGACATGTGTTGGCTGCATTCTTCGTCCGGCGTGAGGTTAAAAGCGTAGAGTGTGTAACCGTTCAAGAAATCCTCTCTGTCGATAGACAATGCCCGATTTTTTAGATGTCTGCCGGTTGATAACGCCAACTGATAAAACTCTCTTATAGCAGAACCTTCTATGTACTGTGGTTGAAACGGCTTGGCAGGGAATTGCTGTCCGTCCACATACACTGCTAGGAATTCTAAATCATAATGTTTGAATGCAAAAGGGTTTTTAGCATAAGATCCTGAAAATGCGTCATTATCAACCATCCCAATCACAATGGCTTTTGGTAGTGTCCCCAAAAACAGGTTTTCCTGATTAGCGACGCGTGTTCCGGCGGGCACTGAGAAATTTTTTAAGTATACCCTGTCGATTGGATATTTAGCTGTTGCTGTGAGTAATGCCTGCGCGTGTCCCAACCTGACAGCTGGTGACACTGAAACCTTTTTAACAAACATGGACGCTGCCAGTATGTTTATTTTATAACCCAAATTGTCACTGCGCATTAAGCAAAATTCATCTTTAGCACGTGTTAATCGAATTTTTATATCAACGCCGTTCAACATGAGTTTTTCTTGAAAAAAGATATTGCTGTGTATGGGAGATAATAATTCAACAAGGCTACTAGCATTAGTGAATGCGGCCCTCTTGTTCAACCCCCGGTTTGCTCCAGCCGGATCCGCAGTATCCATATGACCCGCAGTATCCTTGTAAAATAGGCCCGCTGAGAAAAGCGTTTCTAACGCATGACGGTCATAATTTATCAAACATTCAAGAATACTTCTGTACGGGTAAGTATTTGAACTCTGTGAGATCAGCCGATCCCCCAGGGATACGTCGACCTGTGAAAATATTGTAGCTCCGGGGTAATTAACCAAGCCGACTGGTGCCCCCTCATCTACATCGGATCCATCCGGTTTAGTGATCTTGAGTCTTGTGTATAAAAGTGTATTGTTTAAATCAATATAGTCTTCACCGTTTCCAGCTATGAAAAACTCCAGGGGTGTCGAGTCAGTCAGTGCCGAGATAGGCGGCACTTCGATGTATGTACTTTTTTCTATAGACAACTGCGTCATGGGGACTGTAAACAAATCCAACTCAGACTTTACGCATTCATCGGACATCCCGTGTATTAACGCCATGACTAAAAGATGTTTTTTAAATTTCTTTTAGTCCGATACTCATGCATGCGTTGTTTACCCCTCGAGTTTCTTTTAGACACTGAGTTTTGTTTCTTCTTTACTTTGCTTTTCTTGCCATGTGTGATTCGTTTTACACCCGGTGGTTTGTGTTCATGTCGCCTGTTCATTACCATCATACCTGAACCATCTTGTCCAACATCATTTTGTCTAGGTCTCATGACATTCGTTACTACATCGGTAACAATGTTCTTTGCCGCCGATTTTAGATGGGGTTTTGCTATAGCGAAACCTTTTTTCAATAGCGGTAGTGCCATTCGGAAAAGACCTCGGAAAATACCGCCAAGCCCTGCGCCGTACATGGAAGGGGCGCCATAAAAACCTGGAATCCCACCCCCAGCTTGGTTTTGATAATACGTCACATAACGATGAGGGTCTATCGTGTACGGATTAAAAGCCTTCATAGTTTCTCAAATTCTTTGAGATTGCTTCGTGGGTCTGAAGTGTAGTTTTGTAACCACCTTGCCGTACTTAAATGGTATGACACAATTCTGATCTGATTTCACTTCTACAGCTATATCGCTGATGTGTGATTTCGAAACACGTACGTAGTGCGCTCTGTCATACTTGACTGTGACAAACTCTTTGTTTTTCCCGGTTATATGTACACATCGTAGAAGGGGTACAAAATAGTCACCCACCGCCTGATATTCTATAAAGTCTGTATAGACAAAAAGGCTATATTCGCCACCATACAAGTCGGCCGGATATGATGCATATGCTCGACTCAACGGATCCACAGTAATGCTTGCGTCAAAAAATTCGTTATTCTTAAATCCTAAAATAATCCTAAGCTTGCCTGATATCGCTATGGTGACAGGTTTGTTCGAATAGACATAAACCTTATTAATAAGGTCATCATAACCAAATGTAACGCCGTGTACCCTGGTATAGCCGCTTATCTCTTTGACTATGTCTGTAATGCTTGTGTAATAACCTACGCGTATTGTAACATCCAATCTCTCCCCTGTTATATTATTAGTCAAAAAGATGATTTTGTCATCCTCTCCAAAAGTCGGCCATGATCGCGGGTACTGGAATTCAATCAGCGCTACTTCCCAATCGCCCTTTAAAATAATAGGTTTCGCGAGTCTGGTCCTATACTTTGATATGGTATTATCGGGATATACGCTCTGTGAGGCATTACACGGCAGGGTTACATAAAAGCCTTCGTCCCCCATGGCGTTGTTTTATCGTGAATGAAAGACTGATTCTGGAACAAACTATTTAAACATCTACTACGTCTTTTTCATCAACCCATGAGTTAAATTTTTCAGGCCACCCCAACCACTTCACAAAGACCATGCGTCTTTTCCCCATGTTCTTCCTTTCCAAAATTTTCTCAACTTTAAACGGTTTATTACTGATTAGTTTGATCTTTTGCAATTCTTCTTCATAAAAGGTACCGTCTATTATATCGCCGTCATAATCTACCAATTTGTAGACCGGTGGATTACGCGGGATACATGCTGATATAGTAAAGAATTCATCTGTGAAGTTTTGTTCATATCCTTTTGTGAATGCACCTCTTGCTTTAGAAATTCTTACAACGTCGCCTGTTTTGTAATTGAACGTAACATTTTTCTGCTTCGCATCGTTCACACCGTACAATGACTGAAACACTCGTGCTTCATTTGTAGAGCAGACCTGTGCAGGTTTCATTTTAATGCTACGATGGTAGCTTGCATTGTATGATTTTATTAAATCAGGAAGTACGTCTATATACCTTTTAGAATTGACCGATGTCAGATATCGCCACATTCTACCCTTAATAGTCCTGTTAAAACGTTCGATAACGCTTGCCTTTAATTCGCTACCTGTGGCAAAATGGGTGATGCTGTGTTTTCTCATTAGATTTTGAAATCCTTTGTTGAAAAACTCCTTTCCTCGATCGGTCTGTAATTTTTGAGGTACTCGTCCTTCCTTTAGAATAGTTTCAAATGCTCTAGTCACCTCAGCTCCGGTCTTGTTTTTTAAAATACGAGCCCACGCATGTTTACTAAAAACATCTATACACGTTAACATGAATTTATAACCATCGTTTTCCTTTGAATACATAGACATGTCAACAAGATCTGCTTGGAATTGTTTGTCTATACCATACACCACGACTCTATTCCGCTTGTATTTTAAACGCGCTGGTTTGTGTAACGTGTATGCATCCTCCCCTGATAACCAGTCAGAAACCGTCTTATTAGACAACCTGACCCCTGTATTTTTAAACACGGCATCTTTTAACCTTGTTTTACCACCGAAGGAGCCCTCGCTGTCTGGCGTATAGTAGTATTTTTTTAAAAGGTCAGTCATGATGGTTGCTTCGTGAAATAATGACACATTCTATTTTGGTCACACATTATTTATTTTCAAATTATGCGTTGTCGAGGTAATGTAAAAATTTCACACATACGTCTAAATCTCTCTCAATAAGGTATAAACATTCATCATGACATTTTCAGATTTAACAAATCTTTTGACAGACTGAAACCCATGTTTACAGAACAGTCTTCTCACCCCAGCTCTTTAGCGCTTCATAAATTACATCAGCACTTTGTGAGTCAGCAAGCCTCTCAGTCATCTGATCCAGCCTCTGGAAAAAGAAAGGTTCATCTTCTAATTCGTAGGCCAGCGCCCCCACAGCACCGTTGATTTTCTGAGGATGTACATAGAGGCCGCTCGCTGTTAGAACGTTTGTGATGAGGTGGTGCGTCTCAGGCTGGAAAAGTCTCTGCTTTATCTTGTCCATGTTGGTAATGTAGAAATATCCCTCCGGCTCATAGAGACACGGGTGTTGGGTCTGACTCGGATGGTCCACCATGCATCCATAACAGGTTTCCCGCAGCAGTCGTCCGATAATGTTTTGAAGGATTCTGCACACGCAAAACTTTATGGTTTTAAAAGCTTTTAGTGTGGAACATGTCAATTCGTCGCCATCCCACGGGTTTGAGACATCGCCCACATGTGTCGCAGCCGGTGGTGGCTTCTCATCAGAGGTTTGCAACGACGGGATGTCTACCAATGGCCCAGACATGTATGTCAAATTCTGCAACCCCAGACTGTCACCCAGTTTGTCGATCCAACAACAGTCTTCAACAGCATCAGCAGCACCATTCAGTCTAACAGCCATGACTTAACAGAACCTGTGATCACCCAGATTGTGTTAGGGGTCTGGGGTCCTGTTCTGCTTTTTAATGGCTAGCCGGTGTGGGGGATGGTTCAGGGTGTGACGTGGCATTGTCACACTCCGCCTCCCCATGAAAAAGACACACCCTGATTTCGTTGTATCCGGCCAAAATATCGCTCCATTTAAACAATCTGTCAATCTTCTTGAAGACGTTGTGGAGTATGGCCACATCACACCACGGGTACATCACTTTCACATCCTTTGGCGATCCATACACACGGCGTTCACCGTCTGGCACCACACGACTGACATTCTTACCACTACACACGTAAATGTAAGACTCTGATTTCTGCTCTTGACATCCACCACACATGTAGTAATGGTTTTGATCCGTAGCACCGGTCCACGATATGTAGAAAGGACCCGTATTTACATCTTCAATCTTTTTCCACCCGTTATTCTTGAACAAACACCAGTCTTCAGCATAAAACGACACACACAATTGGTCGTCCGGTGTATACTCCTGGTCCGTGTCCACCGAGTACAGTCTCACATGACGCTCCTTCTTGTCAAAAATATAACCGCCGACACGTCCATCGGATAACATCCATTCGTATTCTTCACAGCCACCAGGGTTCTGAAGAAAACTCACCAAGGATCGTGGCCTTCTCCTTTTTGGCGCAAATGGTGTATCACAAACTATCCTGTTTGTAACAGGCGTAGGCGTAATACGTCTCTTCATAGCTGCACCAAGCGGGCTCCCCATTGTAACAGAATCTGTTGTACTCTGTTCAGAGACATCCTACGCCTCTTTTATTACCCCATGCAACCGTGGTAAACACACACACACACACACAACACATTAGCCATATGTATGGGTTGGGTTAGAGAAGGGTCAGGGAGAAGGGATGGAGGTCATAAATTACGCGCAGGGTCCGATGGAGAAGGCAGAAAAGGGAGAAGGCCATAAATTACGCGCACTGTGTCCAGTGTCCAGTGGAGAAGGGGAGAATGTAGAAGGGTAGATGGTCATAAATAATGCGCTTTTTCCTCATACAGATATGTCATCAATCATTTTTGACATAAAGTATATAATTATTACTACTATTGTCTGACTCATGCTCAAAGAAAAGCATTACAAATCATCATCGTGAGTAGTGAGACACTACTTTCATTTCACGTTTCCAAGTCAATAACTATAGAAATGATCCCTGAAAGTATAGTCTTAAGGGCGATAGGTTTTGATGACCTTTCTGAGTTCCATGCTTAATGTTTCCAAAGTTGGTGAGTGGCGCTAACAAAACAAATATGCCGTGATTTTTAGGATCAAAAACGAAAATGCTGTGAAATCAAGGCATATGCTGCTCTATGTGGTGTTACAAGTTTCATTCAGTAGAATGTATACAATCAAACATTTCATTGCAAAGTTCTCTTTTGATGTTTCCTCAATCTTACCAATAGTTGTAGGTGGAGAAAACTAGCTCATCTTTACTGTGTTTATTGAAATTGGATAGTAAAGGGATTAATGTCCAAGCCTCATAAACACGTTGACTTTTTTTACAGCATGCTCAACTAGCGATGGCAATCACAACGAATTGTTGACTTCAATGCCAAAATCGATCTGATTCCTCATGGATTTCTAAACAGTACAAACTAAATACACATCGTAAATCTTGGTTTGCTATGGCTCCATTAAGGACATGGCATTTCAATCAATTAAAAGAATAAACATATTTATTACGAAAGTCCTGCCACTCTGAACATGCTTTCTTCTCTCTTGCGTCTCTAAAAGAGAATAACAAGAACAATCATCAGCAACATACTGAAAAAGGTTCAATAGACCCCTCCAATGTCTGACTCAGGGGTTTAAAGAAAAGCATCACAAATCATCATCGTGAGAAGTGGAAAATAACTTTCTTTTCACGTTTCCAAGCCAAAAACTAAAGAAATATTCCCTGAAAGTATAGTCTTAATGCTGATTGGTTTTATTGACCATCTGAGTTCCATGATTAATGTTTACAAATATGCTGAGTCGTGCAAACAAAAACGAATATACTGTAAATTTAGTATCAAAGCGGAAGACCAAATCAAGTTCTGCGTAGTATTACAAGCTCCATTCATTAAAATGTAAACATTTGAATATTTCATTGCAAAAATTCTTGTTGGGTGCTTCTTTATCCTTCGTATAGTTGCAAGTGGAGAAAACGAAGTCTTCTTATCCTAATTGTGCTTCTTCAAATTGTACGATAGGGTAAAATCTGTCTGAGCCTAATGATTTTATGGTAAACGTTTTTACCATTTGCTCAATGAAGGACAACAATTCATGAGATTTTACTGATTGTAAAACAAATCTGAACAAAGACACCTCCTAAATTTTATTTTACTATGCCACCACTGAGGACAATAAACAAATGCACCAATCACTCTGAATATGCTTTCTTCTCTCTTGCGTCTCTAAAAGAGACAACAAGAACAATCATCAGCAACATACGGTAAAGAGTTGAAACAAACCCCACCATTGTCTGACTCATGCTCAAAGAAAAGCATTACAAATCATCATCGTGAGTAGTGAGACACTACTTTCATTTCACGTTTCCAAGTCAATAACTACAGAAATGATCCCTGAAAGTATAGTCTTAAGGGCGATAGGTTTTGATGACCTTTCTGAGTTCCATGCTTAATGTTTCCAAAGTTGGTGAGTGGCGCTAACAAAACAAATATGCCGTGATTTTTAGGATCAAAAACGAAAATGCTGTGAAATCAAGGCATATGCTGCTCTATGTGGTGTTACAAGTTTCATTCAGTAGAATGTATACAATCAAACATTTCATTGCAAAGTTCTCTTTTGATGTTTCCTCAATCTTACCAATAGTTGTAGGTGGAGAAAACTAGCTCATCTTTACTGTGTTTATTGAAATTGGATAGTAAAGGGATTAATGTCCAAGCCTCATAAACACGTTGACTTTTTTTACAGCATGCTCAACTAGCGATGGCAATCAATACGAATTGTTGACTTCAATGCCAAAATCGATCTGATTCCTCATGGATTTCTAAACAGTACAAACTAAATACACATCGTAAATCTTGGTTTGCTATGGCTCCATTAAGGACATGGCATTTCAATCAATTAAAAGAATAAACATATTTATTACGAAAGTCCTGCCACTCTGAACATGCTTTCTTCTCTCTTGCGTCTCTAAAAGAGAATAACAAGAACAATCATCAGCAACATACTGAAAAAGGTTCAATAGACCCCTCCAATGTCTGACTCAGGGGTTTAAAGAAAAGCATCACAAATCATCATCGTGAGAAGTGGAAAATAACTTTCTTTTCACGTTTCCAAGCCAAAAACTAAAGAAATATTCCCTGAAAGTATAGTCTTAATGCTGATTGGTTTTATTGACCATCTGAGTTCCATGATTAATGTTTACAAATATGCTGAGTCGTGCAAACAAAAACGAATATACTGTGAATTTAGTATCAAAGTGGAAGACCAAATCAAGTTCTGCGTAGTATTACAAGCTCCATTCATTAAAATGTAAACATTTGAATATTTCATTGCAAAAATTCTTGTTGGGTGCTTCTTTATCCTTCGTATAGTTGCAAGTGGAGAAAACGAAGTCTTCTTATCCTAATTGTGCTTCTTCAAATTGTACGATAGGGTAAAATCTGTCTGAGCCTAATGATTTTATGGTAAACGTTTTTACAATTTGCTCAATGAAGGACAACAATTCATGAGATTTTACTGATTGTAAAACAAATCTGAACAAAGACACCTCCTAAATTTTATTTTACTATGCCACCACTGAGGACAATAAACAAATGCACCAATCACTCTGAATATGCTTTCTTCTCTCTTGCGTCTCTAAAAGAGACAACAAGAACAATCATCAGCAACATACGGTAAAGAGTTGAAACAAACCCCACCATTGTCTGACTCATGCTCAAAGAAAAGCATTACAAATCATCATCGTGAGTAGTGAGACACTACTTTCATTTCACGTTTCCAAGTCAATAACTACAGAAATGATCCCTGAATGTATAGTCTTAAGGGCGATAGGTTTTGATGACCTTTCTGAGTTCCATGCTTAATGTTTCCAAAGTTGGTGAGTGGCGCTAACAAAACAAATATGCCGTGATTTTTAGGATCAAAAACGAAAATGCTGTGAAATCAAGGCATATGCTGCTCTATGTGGTGTTACAAGTTTCATTCAGTAGAATGTATACAATCAAACATTTCATTGCAAAGTTCTCTTTTGATGTTTCCTCAATCTTACCAGTAGTTGTAGGTGGAGAAAACTAGCTCATCTTTACTGTGTTTATTGAAATTGGATAGTAAAGGGATTAATGTCCAAGCCTCATAAACACGTTGACTTTTTTTACAGCATGCTCAACTAGCGATGGCAATCACAACGAATTGTTGACTTCAATGCCAAAATCGATCTGATTCCTCATGGATTTCTAAACAGTACAAACTAAATACACATCGTAAATCTTGGTTTGCTATGGCTCCATTAAGGACATGGCATTTCAATCAATTAAAAGAATAAACATATTTATTACGAAAGTCCTGCCACTCTGAACATGCTTTCTTCTCTCTTGCGTCTCTAAAAGAGAATAACAAGAACAATCATCAGCAACATACTGAAAAAGGTTCAATAGACCCCTCCAATGTCTGACTCAGGGGTTTAAAGAAAAGCATCACAAATCATCATCGTGAGAAGTGGAAAATAACTTTCTTTTCACGTTTCCAAGCCAAAAACTAAAGAAATATTCCCTGAAAGTATAGTCTTAATGCTGATTGGTTTTATTGACCATCTGAGTTCCATGATTAATGTTTACAAATATGCTGAGTCGTGCAAACAAAAACGAATATACTGTAAATTTAGTATCAAAGTGGAAGACCAAATCAAGTTCTGCGTAGTATTACAAGCTCCATTCATTAAAATGTAAACATTTGAATATTTCATTGCAAAAATTCTTGTTGGGTGCTTCTTTATCCTTCGTATAGTTGCAAGTGGAGAAAACAAAGTCTTCTTATCCTAATTGTGCTTCTTCAAATTGTACGATAGGGTAAAATCTGTCTGAGCCTAATGATTTTATGGTAAACGTTTTTACAATTTGCTCAATGAAGGACAATTCATGAGATTTTACTGATTGTAAAACAAATCAGAACAAAGACACCTCCTAAATTTTATTTTACTATGCCACCACTGAGGACAATAAACAAATGCACCAATCACTCTGAATATGCTTTCTTCTCTCTTGCGTCTCTAAAAGAGACAACAAGAACAATCATCAGCAACATACGGTAAAGAGTTGAAACAAACCCCACCATTGTCTGACTCATGCTCAAAGAAAAGCATTACAAATCATCATCGTGAGTAGTGAGACACTACTTTCATTTCACGTTTCCAAGTCAATAACTATAGAAATGATCCCTGAAAGTATAGTCTTAAGGGCGATAGGTTTTGATGACCTTTCTGAGTTCCATGCTTAATGTTTCCAAAGTTGGTGAGTGGCGCTAACAAAACAAATATGCCGTGATTTTTAGGATCAAAAACGAAAATGCTGTGAAATCAAGGCATATGCTGCTCTATGTGGTGTTACAAGTTTCATTCAGTAGAATGTATACAATCAAACATTTCATTGCAAAGTTCTCTTTTGATGTTTCCTCAATCTTACCAATAGTTGTAGGTGGAGAAAACTAGCTCATCTTTACTGTGTTTATTGAAATTGGATAGTAAAGGGATTAATGTCCAAGCCTCATAAACACGTTGACTTTTTTTACAGCATGCTCAACTAGCGATGGCAATCAATACGAATTGTGGACTTCAATGCCAAAATCGATCTGATTCCTCATGGATTTCTAAACAGTACAAACTAAATACACATCGTAAATCTTGGTTTGCTATGGCTCCATTAAGGACATGGCATTTCAATCAATTAAAAGAATAAACATATTTATTACGAAAGTCCTGCCACTCTGAACATGCTTTCTTCTCTCTTGCGTCTCTAAAAGAGAATAACAAGAACAATCATCAGCAACATACTGAAAAAGGTTCAATAGACCCCTCCAATGTCTGACTCAGGGGCTTTAAAGAAAAGCATCACAAATCATCATCGTGAGAAGTGGAAAATAACTTTCTTTTCACGTTTCCAAGCCAAAAACTAAAGAAATATTCCCTGAAAGTATAGTCTTAATGCTGATTGGTTTTATTGACCATCTGAGTTCCATGATTAATGTTTACAAATATGCTGAGTCGTGCAAACAAAAACGAATATACTGTAAATTTAGTATCAAAGTGGAAGACCAAATCAAGTTCTGCGTAGTATTACAAGCTCCATTCATTAAATGTAAACATTTGAATATTTCATTGCAAAAATTCTTGTTGGGTGCTTCTTTATCCTTCGTATAGTTGCAGGTGGAGAAAACGAAGTCTTCTTATCCTAATTGTGCTTCTTCAAATTGTACGATAGGGTAAAATCTGTCTGAGCCTAATGATTTTATGGTAAACGTTTTTACATTTTGCTCAATGAAGGACAACAATTCATGAGATTTTACTGATTGTAAAACAAATCTGAACAAAGACACCTCCTAAATTTTATTTTACTATGCCACCACTGAGGACAATAAACAAATGCACCAATCACTCTGAATATGCTTTCTTCTCTCTTGCGTCTCTAAAAGAGACAACAAGAACAATCATCAGCAACATACGGTAAAGAGTTGAAACAAACCCCACCATTGTCTGACTCATGCTCAAAGAAAAGCATTACAAATCATCATCGTGAGTAGTGAGACACTACTTTCATTTCACGTTTCCAAGTCAATAACTATAGAAATGATCCCTGAAAGTATAGTCTTAAGGGCGATAGGTTTTGATGACCTTTCTGAGTTCCATGCTTAATGTTTCCAAAGTTGGTGAGTGGCGCTAACAAAACAAATATGCCGTGATTTTTAGGATCAAAAACGAAAATGCTGTGAAATCAAGGCATATGCTGCTCTATGTGGTGTTACAAGTTTCATTCAGTAGAATGTATACAATCAAACATTTCATTGCAAAGTTCTCTTTTGATGTTTCCTCAATCTTACCAATAGTTGTAGGTGGAGAAAACTAGCTCATCTTTACTGTGTTTATTGAAATTGGATAGTAAAGGGATTAATGTCCAAGCCTCATAAACACGTTGACTTTTTTTACAGCATGCTTAACTAGCGATGGCAATCAATACGAATTGTTGACTTCAATGCCAAAATCGATCTGATTCCTCATGGATTTCTAAACAGTACAAACTAAATACACATCGTAAATCTTGGTTTGCTATGGCTCCATTAAGGACATGGCATTTCAATCAATTAAAAGAATAAACATATTTATTACGAAAGTCCTGCCACTCTGAACATGCTTTCTTCTCTCTTGCGTCTCTAAAAGAGAATAACAAGAACAATCATCAGCAACATACTGAAAAAGGTTCAATAGACCCCTCCAATGTCTGACTCAGGGGTTTAAAGAAAAGCATCACAAATCATCATCGTGAGAAGTGGAAAATAACTTTCTTTTCACGTTTCCAAGCCAAAAACTAAAGAAATATTCCCTGAAAGTATAGTCTTAATGCTGATTGGTTTTATTGACCATCTGAGTTCCATGATTAATGTTTACAAATATGCTGAGTCGTGCAAACAAAAACGAATATACTGTAAATTTAGTATCAAAGTGGAAGACCAAATCAAGTTCTGCGTAGTATTACAAGCTCCATTCATTAAAATGTAAACATTTGAATATTTCATTGCAAAAATTCTTGTTGGGTGCTTCTTTATCCTTCGTATAGTTGCAGGTGGAGAAAACGAAGTCTTCCTATCCTAATTGTGCTTCTTCAAATTGTACGATAGGGTAAAATCTGTCTGAGCCTAATGATTTTATGGTAAACGTTTTTACATTTTGCTCAATGAAGGACAACAATTCATGAGATTTTACTGATTGTAAAACAAATCTGAACAAAGACACCTCCTAAATTTTATTTTACTATGCCACCACTGAGGACAATAAACAAATGCACCAATCACTCTGAATATGCTTTCTTCTCTCTTGCGTCTCTAAAAGAGACAACAAGAACAATCATCAGCAACATACGGTAAAGAGTTGAAACAAACCCCACCATTGTCTGACTCATGCTTAAAGAAAAGCATTACAAATCATCATCGTGAGTAGTGAGACACTACTTTCATTTCACGTTTCCAAGTCAATAACTATAGAAATGATCCCTGAAAGTATAGTCTTAAGGGCGATAGGTTTTGATGACCTTTCTGAGTTCCATGCTTAATGTTTCCAAAGTTGGTGAGTGGCGCTAACAAAACAAATATGCCGTGATTTTTAGGATCAAAAACGAAAATGCTGTGAAATCAAGGCATATGCTGCTCTATGTGGTGTTACAAGTTTCATTCAGTAGAATGTATACAATCAAACATTTCATTGCAAAGTTCTCTTTTGATGTTTCCTCAATCTTACCAATAGTTGTAGGTGGAGAAAACTAGCTCATCTTTACTGTGTTTATTGAAATTGGTATAGTAAAGGGATTAATGTCCAAGCCTCATAAACACGTTGACTTTTTTTACAGCATGCTTAACTAGCGATGGCAATCAATACGAATTGTTGACTTCAATGCCAAAATCGATCTGATTCCTCATGGATTTCTAAACAGTACAAACTAAATACACATCGTAAATCTTGGTTTGCTATGGCTCCATTAAGGACATGGCATTTCAATCAATTAAAAGAATAAACATATTTATTACGAAAGTCCTGCCACTCTGAACATGCTTTCTTCTCTCTTGCGTCTCTAAAAGAGAATAACAAGAACAATCATCAGCAACATACTGAAAAAGGTTCAATAGACCCCTCCAATGTCTGACTCAGGGGTTTAAAGAAAAGCATCACAAATCATCATCGTGAGAAGTGGAAAATAACTTTCTTTTCACGTTTCCAAGCCAAAAACTAAAGAAATATTCCCTGAAAGTATAGTCTTAATGCTGATTGGTTTTATTGACCATCTGAGTTCCATGATTAATGTTTACAAATATGCTGAGTCGTGCAAACAAAAACGAATATACTGTAAATTTAGTATCAAAGTGGAAGACCAAATCAAGTTCTGCGTAGTATTACAAGCTCCATTCATTAAAATGTAAACATTTGAATATTTCATTGCAAAAATTCTTGTTGGGTGCTTCTTTATCCTTCGTATAGTTGCAAGTGGAGAAAACAAAGTCTTCTTATCCTAATTGTGCTTCTTCAAATTGTACGATAGGGTAAAATCTGTCTGAGCCTAATGATTTTATGGTAAACGTTTTTACAATTTGCTCAATGAAGGACAATTCATGAGATTTTACTGATTGTAAAACAAATCAGAACAAAGACACCTCCTAAATTTTATTTTACTATGCCACCACTGAGGACAATAAACAAATGCACCAATCACTCTGAATATGCTTTCTTCTCTCTTGCGTCTCTAAAAGAGACAACAAGAACAATCATCAGCAACATACGGTAAAGAGTTGAAACAAACCCCACCATTGTCTGACTCATGCTCAAAGAAAAGCATTACAAATCATCATCGTGAGTAGTGAGACACTACTTTCATTTCACGTTTCCAAGTCAATAACTATAGAAATGATCCCTGAAAGTATAGTCTTAAGGGCGATAGGTTTTGATGACCTTTCTGAGTTCCATGCTTAATGTTTCCAAAGTTGGTGAGTGGCGCTAACAAAACAATAATGCCGTGATTTTTAGGATCAAAAACGAAAATGCTGTGAAATCAAGGCATATGCTGCTCTATGTGGTGTTACAAGTTTCATTCAGTAGAATGTATACAATCAAACATTTCATTGCAAAGTTCTCTTTTGATGTTTCCTCAATCTTACCAATAGTTGTAGGTGGAGAAAACTAGCTCATCTTTACTGTGTTTATTGAAATTGGATAGTAAAGGGATTAATGTCCAAGCCTCATAAACACGTTGACTTTTTTTACAGCATGCTCAACTAGCGATGGCAATCACAACGAATTGTTGACTTCAATGCCAAAATCGATCTGATTCCTCATGGATTTCTAAACAGTACAAACTAAATACACATCGTAAATCTTGGTTTGCTATGGCTCCATTAAGGACATGGCATTTCAATCAATTAAAAGAATAAACATATTTATTACGAAAGTCCTGCCACTCTGAACATGCTTTCTTCTCTCTTGCGTCTCTAAAAGAGAATAACAAGAACAATCATCAGCAACATACTGAAAAAGGTTCAATAGACCCCTCCAATGTCTGACTCAGGGGTTTAAAGAAAAGCATCACAAATCATCATCGTGAGAAGTGGAAAATAACTTTCTTTTCACGTTTCCAAGCCAAAAACTAAAGAAATATTCCCTGAAAGTATAGTCTTAATGCTGATTGGTTTTATTGACCATCTGAGTTCCATGATTAATGTTTACAAATATGCTGAGTCGTGCAAACAAAAACGAATATACTGTAAATTTAGTATCAAAGTGGAAGACCAAATCAAGTTCTGCGTAGTATTACAAGCTCCATTCATTAAAATGTAAACATTTGAATATTTCATTGCAAAAATTCTTGTTGGGTGCTTCTTTATCCTTCGTATAGTTGCAAGTGGAGAAAACAAAGTCTTCTTATCCTAATTGTGCTTCTTCAAATTGTACGATAGGGTAAAATCTGTCTGAGCCTAATGATTTTATGGTAAACGTTTTTACAATTTGCTCAATGAAGGACAATTCATGAGATTTTACTGATTGTAAAACAAATCAGAACAAAGACACCTCCTAAATTTTATTTTACTATGCCACCACTGAGGACAATAAACAAATGCACCAATCACTCTGAATATGCTTTCTTCTCTCTTGCGTCTCTAAAAGAGACAACAAGAACAATCATCAGCAACATACGGTAAAGAGTTGAAACAAACCCCACCATTGTCTGACTCATGCTCAAAGAAAAGCATTACAAATCATCATCGTGAGTAGTGAGACACTACTTTCATTTCACGTTTCCAAGTCAATAACTATAGAAATGATCCCTGAAAGTATAGTCTTAAGGGCGATAGGTTTTGATGACCTTTCTGAGTTCCATGCTTAATGTTTCCAAAGTTGGTGAGTGGCGCTAACAAAACAATAATGCCGTGATTTTTAGGATCAAAAACGAAAATGCTGTGAAATCAAGGCATATGCTGCTCTATGTGGTGTTACAAGTTTCATTCAGTAGAATGTATACAATCAAACATTTCATTGCAAAGTTCTCTTTTGATGTTTCCTCAATCTTACCAATAGTTGTAGGTGGAGAAAACTAGCTCATCTTTACTGTGTTTATTGAAATTGGATAGTAAAGGGATTAATGTCCAAGCCTCATAAACACGTTGACTTTTTTTACAGCATGCTCAACTAGCGATGGCAATCACAACGAATTGTTGACTTCAATGCCAAAATCGATCTGATTCCTCATGGATTTCTAAACAGTACAAACTAAATACACATCGTAAATCTTGGTTTGCTATGGCTCCATTAAGGACATGGCATTTCAATCAATTAAAAGAATAAACATATTTATTACGAAAGTCCTGCCACTCTGAACATGCTTTCTTCTCTCTTGCGTCTCTAAAAGAGAATAACAAGAACAATCATCAGCAACATACTGAAAAAGGTTCAATAGACCCCTCCAATGTCTGACTCAGGGGTTTAAAGAAAAGCATCACAAATCATCATCGTGAGAAGTGGAAAATAACTTTCTTTTCACGTTTCCAAGCCAAAAACTAAAGAAATATTCCCTGAAAGTATAGTCTTAATGCTGATTGGTTTTATTGACCATCTGAGTTCCATGATTAATGTTTACAAATATGCTGAGTCGTGCAAACAAAAACGAATATACTGTAAATTTAGTATCAAAGTGGAAGACCAAATCAAGTTCTGCGTAGTATTACAAGCTCCATTCATTAAAATGTAAACATTTGAATATTTCATTGCAAAAATTCTTGTTGGGTGCTTCTTTATCCTTCGTATAGTTGCAAGTGGAGAAAACGAAGTCTTCTTATCCTAATTGTGCTTCTTCAAATTGTACGATAGGGTAAAATCTGTCTGAGCCTAATGATTTTATGGTAAACGTTTTACAATTTGCTCAATGAAGGACAATTCATGAGATTTTACTGATTGTAAAACAAATCAGAACAAAGACACCTCCTAAATTTTATTTTACTATGCCACCACTGAGGACAATAAACAAATGCACCAATCACTCTGAATATGCTTTCTTCTCTCTTGCGTCTCTAAAAGAGACAACAAGAACAATCATCAGCAACATACGGTAAAGAGTTGAAACAAACCCCACCATTGTCTGACTCATGCTCAAAGAAAAGCATTACAAATCATCATCGTGAGTAGTGAGACACTACTTTCATTTCACGTTTCCAAGTCAATAACTATAGAAATGATCCCTGAAAGTATAGTCTTAAGGGCGATAGGTTTTGAT
>NW_021629954.1:0-2500 GCF_900700375.1 Denticeps clupeoides
CCCAAACAACCCGACTCCGAGAAGACCGGAACCCCGGCGGGGCGAGGGCCGTTACCGGCCTCACCACCGCCCATGGGCCGAGCCTCCATCAGAAGGACTCAGGCCCCCGGCCCGCGCCGGGCGAAGCGGACTTCTGTACGCCACATTTCCCGCGCCCGCAGCGGACGGGGATTCGGCGCTGGGCTCTTCCCTCTTCGCTCGCCGCTACTGAGGGAATCCTTGTTAGTTTCTTTTCCTCCGCTTAGTAATATGCTTAAATTCAGCGGGTCGTCTCGTCTGATCTGAGGTCGCAGTCGAGATGCTGTGGCGGAGGCCTCCTCAGAGGGCTCTCCTCAATCTCTCTCTCTCCAGTGGAGGCTCCGAGAGGAGGGAAGGTCGGACGCGCGCGAGCGGCCACACCACCGTCGTCCGCGACCACTGGGTCGCCTTCACGCAGAGTCGTAGCGCGGGCAGCCAGAGTGGTCTCAGATCCACCTGCAGCCGCGCCCGCCCTCCGCGGGGGTAGAAGGCTGTGGACGGAGGCGGAGGTGGGCCGTCGTGGCAGTCCTCCGGTCTCGCTCTCACGGCGCTCTCAGGAGGCTCCGAGAGGAGGGAAGGTCGGACGCGCGCGAGCGGCCACACCACCGTCGTCCGCGACCACTGGGTCGCCTTCACGCAGAGTCGTAGCGCGGGCAGCCAGAGTGGTCTCAGATCCACCTGCAGCCGCGCCCGCCCTCCGCGGGGGTAGAAGGCTGTGGACGGAGGCGGAGGTGGGCCGTCGTGGCAGTCCTCCGGTTCTCGCTCACGGCGCTCTCGGGAGGCTCCGAGAGGAGGGAAGGTCGGACGCGCGCGAGCGGCCACACCACCGTCGTCCGCGACCACTGGGTCGCCTTCACGCAGAGTCGTAGCGCGGGCAGCCAGAGTGGTCTCAGATCCACCTGCAGCCGCGCCCGCCCTCCGCGGGAGTAGAAGGCTGTGGACGGAGGCGGAGGTGGGCCGTCGTGGCAGTCCTCCGGTCTCGCTCTCTCGGCGCTCTCGGGAGGCTCCGAGAGGAGGGAAGGTCGGACGCGCGCGAGCGGCCACACCACCGTCGTCCGCGACCACTGGGTCGCCTTCACGCAGAGTCGTAGCGCGGGCAGCCAGAGTGGTCTCTGATCCACCGGCAGCCGCGCCCGCCCTCCGCGGGAGTAGAAGGCTGTGGACGGAGGCGGAGGTGGGGCCGTCGTGGCAGTCCTCCGGTCTCGCTCTCTCGGAAGTCTGAACTTAGGGGGACGAAGGCGCGCGGCGCGCACGAGGCCGCCACAACACCCGCGAGCGGGGGTTGGAAGCGGCGACGGACGCCGGCGCCTGCGACGAGCCCCAGCCGCGGATTACCCTCCCCGCCGACCGAGGCCGGCGGACGGGAGGCCCGATAGATTGGCAAGCGACCCTCAGACAGGCGTGGCCCCGGGAAGGACCCGGGGCCGCAAGGTGCGTTCGAAGTGTCGATGATCAATGTGTCCTGCAATTCACATTAGTTCTCGCAGCTAGCTGCGTTCTTCATCGACGCACGAGCCGAGTGATCCACCGCTAAGAGTTGTACTCTTTTATTGTTCATGTCGAGACTCAAACACGACAAAGGGGTTTGGTTTGTTACACCGGTACGGGCGCCCGCCCTCCGGCCCTGGACGGGGCCAGAGGGACGGGTCATCAAACCGCCTGCCTACGGCCGCCCCCCACCTCGCCCCCCGGTGCTGAAGGGCTTGTATGTGGCGAAGGGCGCCCGGACAGAAGTAGGTACCCGTAGCGGCGGGACGGGCGAGGGGAGGGACAGCAGAAGGGAACGTAGGGCGCTCGCGCCCGTCCGAACCCGACCGGCCGACCGACCCGAACACCCGCCCCTGGTTAAAGAGGTTCCGGAGAAGGCGCGGGGAGGAGCTGGAAGGCGGACACCCGTGCGACCGCACCGGGCCGGGCCGCGGGCCACGCACAGCCCACAGAGTCGTAGTGCGGGTCCGATTTGACTCGGTCGCACCCGAGCCCCTGCGGCGGGCGTGGGCACCGCGGCGGCGGCGGGGAGGCAGGCGCGTGGCCTCGGTCTCACTCTCGCTCTCGCGCCCTCTGTGTCACGCACGGCCCCTTTCGTCTCATCCTCGCTGGGCGCTGCGCGGTGGTCTCGTTCGATGGGAGGCTCGCAGCCATGCCGGCCTGCGGAACCCGTTAATGATCCTTCCGCAGGTTCACCTACAGAAACCTTGTTACGACTTTTACTTCCTCCAGATAATCAAGTTCGACCATCTTTTCGGCCACCGCCGCCAGGGCCCGCGAGGAGCCCGGCCGGGCCGATCCGAGGACCTCACTGAACCATCCACTCGGTAGTAGCGACGGGCGGTGTGTACAAAGGGCAGGGACTTAATCAACGCGAGCTTATGACCCGCGCTTACTGGGAATTCCTCGTTTGTGGGGAATAGTTACAATCCTCAGTCCCAATCACGAGTGGGGTTCAGCGGGTTACCCGCGCCTCTCGGCGCAGGGTAGACAC
>NW_021629954.1:5000-27500 GCF_900700375.1 Denticeps clupeoides
CAGCCCCGGGAACCCTGCGTGAGCACGTCCGATTTTTAGGGCACCCGTTTCGGTCGAAAACTCACTCAAAAGCAGCTCTGGAGGTGGTTTGAAAATTGGTCCTCCGGGGGGCGCTGGCTGGGGCACGCGCCCACAGCCCCGGGACCCCTGCCTGAGCACGTCCGATTTTTAGGGCACCCGTTTCGGTCGAAAACTCACTCAAAAGCAGCTCTGGAGGTGGTTTGAAAATAGGTCCTCCGGGGGGCGCTGGCTGGGGCGCGCGCCCACAGCCCCCGGGCCCCCTGCCTGAGCACGTCCGATTTTTAGGGCACCCGTTTCGGTCGAAAACTCACTCAAAAGCAGCTCTGGAGGTGGTTTGAAAATTGGTCCTCCGGGGGGCGCTGGCTGGGGCACGCGCCCACAGCCCCGGGACCCCTGCCTGAGCACGTCCGAATTTTAGGGCACCCGTTTCGGTCGAAAACTCACTCAAAAGCAGCTCTGGAGGTGGTTTGAAAATTGGTCCTCCGGGGGGCGCTGGCTGGGGCACGCGCCCACAGCCCCGGGACCCCTGCCTGAGCACGTCCGATTTTTAGGGCACCCGTTTCGGTCGAAAACTCACTTAAAAGCTGCTCTGGAGCTTCTCTCATAATATCACCTCCGGGGGGCGCCGGCCGGGCGGGCGCCTGCAGCCCCGGGGACCGGGGGCCCCCCCCTGCGTGAGCGTGTCCGATTTTTGAGCCACACGTTTCGGCCGAAAATTCACCCAAAAGCAGCTCTGGAGGTTCTCTGACATTTGTACCTCCGGGGGGCGCTGGGCTCGCACCCACTCTCAGTGTCCGACCTTCGGGGCACCCTTGGCGGTCAAAATACATCCATAAAGAGTCCCTGCTTGGGCCCGGGATCACTGAAAAACGTGTTTCTCAAAAACGGACCCATACCCCTCACGACTACCTAGACACTTTTGAGAACCAGAGAGGCCGAGCTCCCGAAAAGTGTCCGATTTCGGTGCACCCTGGTCGGTCAAGAAACCGGCCGACCTCAGCCTTGGAAGTCGCCCGTGGCCACTGCTGCCAAAATTTGCTGAAAGTGTACCAGGGTTTTTTGGACTTTGTCATTTTTTTGAGCGATTCGAGTCTCGACTTAGAAAAAATTTTGGACTTTGTCATTTTTTTGAGCGATTCGAGTCTCGACTTAGAAAAAATTTTGGACTTTGTCATTTTTTTCAGTTTTTTTGAGTCTCGACTTAGAATTTTTTTTGGACTTTGTCATTTTTTGGAGAATTTCAACTCTCGACTTAGAAAATTTTTTCGACTTAGAAATTTTTTTTCCACTTTGTCATTTTTTCAGCTTTTTCACTTTCGACTTAGAAAAAATTTTGGACTTTGTCATTTTTTTGACTTTTTTTGGACTTTGTCGATTTTTTCAGCTTTTTCATACCCCTCAGCTCTACCTATACACTTCTGAGAACCAGAGAGGCCGGGTTCTCACTTCTTCCCCGATTTAGGTGCACTCTGGTCGGTCAGGAGACCGGCTGACCTCAGCCTTGGAGGTCCCCCTCGGCACGCTGGGTAAATTTCTGGACTTTGTCATTTTTTCAGCTTTTCGACTCCCGACTTAGTTTTTTTTTTCCACTTTGTCATTTTTTCAGCTTTTTCCACTTTCGACTTAGTTTTTTTTTTCCACTTTGTCATTTTTTCCACTTTTTTTGGACTTTGTCGATTTTTTCAGCTTTTTCATACCCCTCAGCTCTACCTATACACTTCTGAGAACCAGAGAGGCCGGGTTCTCACTTCTTCCCCGATTTAGGTGCACTCTGGTCGGTCAGGAGACCGGCTGACCTCAGCCTTGGAGGTCCCCCTCGGCACGCTGGGTAAATTTTGGGACTTTGTCAGTTTTTTCCACTTTTTCGACTCCCGACTTAGTTTTTTTTTTCCACTTTGTCATTTTTTCAGCTTTTTCACTCTCGACTTAGTTTTTTTTTTTCCACTTTGTCATTTTTTTCCGTTTTTTTTCGACTCCCGACTTAGTTTTTTTTTTCCACTTTGTCATTTTTTCAGCTTTCTCGACTCTCGACTTAGTTTTTTTTTTCCACTTTGTCATTTTTTCAGCTTTTCGACTCCCGACTTAGTTTTTTTTTTCCACTTTGTCATTTTTTCAGCTTTCTCGACTCTCGACTTAGTTTTTTTTTTTCCACTTTGTCATTTTTTCAGCTTTTTCGACTCCCGACTTAGTTTTTTTTTTCCACTTTGTCATTTTTTCAGCTTTCTCGACTCTCGACTTAGTTTTTTTTTTCCACTTTGTCATTTTTTCAGCTTTTCGACTCCCGACTTAGTTTTTTTTTTCCACTTTGTCATTTTTTCCGTTTTTCGACTCCCGACTTAGTTTTTTTTTTCCACTTTGTCATTTTTTCAGCTTTTCGACTCCCGACTTAGTTTTTTTTTCCACTTTGTCATTTTTTCAGCTTTTTCACTTTCGACTTAGTTTTTTTTTTCCACTTTGTCATTTTTTCAGCTTTTCGACTCCCGACTTAGTTTTTTTTTCCACTTTGTCATTTTTTCCGTTTTTTCGACTCCCGACTTAGTTTTTTTTTTTCCACTTTGTCATTTTTTCAGCTTTTTCACTTTCGACTTAGTTTTTTTTTTTCCACTTTGTCATTTTTTCAGCTTTCTCGACTCTCGACTTAGTTTTTTTTTTCCACTTTGTCATTTTTTCAGCTTTTTCGACTCCCGACTTAGTTTTTTTTTTCCACTTTGTCATTTTTTTCAGCTTTCTCGACTCTCGACTTAGTTTTTTTTTTCCACTTTGTCATTTTTTCAGCTTTTCGACTCCCGACTTAGTTTTTTTTTTCCACTTTGTCATTTTTTCAGCTTTCTCGACTCTCGACTTAGTTTTTTTTTTCCACTTTGTCATTTTTTCAGCTTTTCGACTCCCGACTTAGTTTTTTTTTTTCCACTTTGTCATTTTTTCCGTTTTTCGACTCCCGACTTAGTTTTTTTTTTCCACTTTGTCATTTTTTCAGCTTTTCGACTCCCGACTTAGTTTTTTTTTTTCCACTTTGTCATTTTTTCAGCTTTTTCACTTTCGACTTAGTTTTTTTTTTCCACTTTGTCATTTTTTCAGCTTTTCGACTCCCGACTTAGTTTTTTTTTCCACTTTGTCATTTTTTTCCGTTTTTTCGACTCCCGACTTAGTTTTTTTTTTCCACTTTGTCATTTTTTCAGCTTTTCGACTCCCGACTTAGTTTTTTTTTTTCCACTTTGTCATTTTTTTGACTTTTTCTCTCCCGAATTAGTTTTTTAATGCTTTTAAACTATTTTTACAGGTTTTCACATAATGGACTATGACTTTATTTTTTACTATAATGACATTTTTAAGCTTTTCCCATTTATGGAAGCCCAAGACACATTTCTTATTTTTAATGAAAAAAAAGGCCCCAGACAAAATTGACCAAGCCCAAAAAAATACGACATACAGCATTGACCGAGCAGTGTGCTTATTTTGTACGTTAATATAATAAGAGGCGCATGCGGCGAGAACAGTTCTGGTAATTTCAGATACTTTTCCTGTTATAATGACACAAAGGGGACGTGTCTCCCGTTCATATTGACAGTAAGAAAGGTGTGCGGTGCCTAGCCCTAAACAGTAAAGTTAAATACTTACCTGCTGTTAAATAAGATTGTTCAGAATTCAGACTCAGTTGCAGCAGAGACACGCCTGAAGAAGGTCAAACACGACCGAAATATCGCGACAGGTCCTGCTGCTTGTTGTGGGAGACTGGCCCTCTCCCACAAACATAAATTAACACAGAATAATGCTCAATTCAGCATAATTTGGAACCCCTACAACATCCGTTAAACTCAATTATTAGCATGGATTATATGAACAAATCTTTACTTACCTGTAAGCTTAATTCAGCACAGGACAGAAACTAAACACAAATACTTACCTGTTATGCTAAACTAAGTGCAGGTTAAAGAATTTAAGAGTCAGAAAAGCTTTATTTCACTGCCAGTTGATGTTTGTGGTAAACCCTCCGAAAGGGGACTTCCTGTCGGAGGACGGGACCAAGTACTGGCAGCTGGCAAAAAACAACTAAGCCATGTTTAAACAGTAAAGTTAAATACTTACCTGCTGTTAAATAAGATTGTTCAGAATTCAGACTCAGTTGCAGCAGAGACACGCCTGAAGAAGGTCAAACACGACCGAAATATCGCGACAGGTCCTGCTGCTTGTTGTGGGAGACTGGCCCTCTCCCACAAACATAAATTAACACAGAATAATGCTCAATTCAGCATAATTTGGAACCCCTACAACATCCGTTAAACTCAATTATTAGCACGGATTATATGAACAAATCTTTACTTACCTGTAAGCTTAATTCAGCACAGGACAGAAACTAAACACAAATACTTACCTGTTATGCTAAACTAAGTGCAGGTTAAAGAATTTAAGAGTCAGAAAAGCTTTATTTCACTGCCAGTTGATGTTTGTGGTTAAAGAGGGTAAGTGTATTGAGGGTTTGATGGCAAGGGGGGTTTTTAGCAGCCAAACAGAGCACAAATTAAAACCTAACGCCAACCACAACCTCAAAACCTAAACTTAACCCCTAGAAAACCAATATTTTGTAGCCCTAACTGGATAAAGTCGGTCTAACTAGATCACTAAGAACCCTAAATGGGACTAAATGTTTGTTTGGGTGGGAACGGTGAAAGTTTGGGGTGCGTGAGCTTCCCCTGTATCGTGAGAGTGCACAACGGTGGTCCTGGCCTCGGCTTTGGGCGCCGGTTAAATTCCCCTAACCCTAACCCTAACCCTAACCCTTACCCTAACCCTAACCCTAACCCTAACCCTAACCCTAACCCTAACCCTTACCTGTAAGCTTAATTCAGCACAGGACAGAAACTAAACACAAATACTTACCTGTTATGCTAAACTAAGTGCAGGTTAAAGAATTTAAGAGTCAGAAAAGCTTTATTTCACTGCCAGTTGATGTTTGTGGTTAAAGAGGGTAAGTGTATTGAGGGTTTGATGGCAAGGGGGGTTTTTAGCAGCCAAACAGAGCACAAATTAAAACCTAACGCCAACCACAACCTCAAAACCTTAACTTAACCCCTAGAAAACCAATATTTTGTAGCCCTAACTGGATAAAGTCGGTCTAACTAGATCACTAAGAACCCTAAATGGGACTAAATGTTTGTTTGGGTGGGAACGGTGAAAGTTTGGGGTGCGTGAGCTTCCCCTGTATCGTGAGAGTGCACAACGGTGGTCCTGGCCTCGGCTTTGGGCGCCGGTTAAATTCCCCTAACCTAACCCTAACCCTAACCCTAACCCAGCCAGATCCTGCAGGGACGGCGAGCGTTTCTTTGGACTGGATCCTTTTCACCTGACCCTCCGAAAGGGGACTGTCCTGTCGGAGGACGGGACCAAGAACTGGCACCTGGCAATAACCCTAAAGCCATGTAAAACAGTACTGTACAATACTTACCTACTGTTTGTATTCGTTTCCAGACTCTCATTTGCAGCAGAGACGCGCCTGAAGAAGGTCAAAACAGACCGAAACGTCGCGCGACAGGTCCTGCTGCCATACCCGTTAAGCTCAATTAATAGCACGGGTTATTAAAACTAATTTTCACTTACCTGCATGCTCAAACCAGCACAGGAATTATTACAAAACGAATTACTTACCTGTTAAACCAAAATAGGTGCAGGTTGAGTTATTTAAGAGTCTGATGATGTGGATTTCTCTGCCAGTTCATGTTTGTGATTAAAGAGGGTAGGTGTATTGAGGGTTTGATGGCAAGGGGGGTGGTTTGCAGCCAAATCAGGCACCTTTTTAAACCATATCCCATCCACTTCCCCAAAACCTAAACCTAACCCTTAGTAATCAAATGTTTTGTAACCCTAACTGAGCAATGTCGGTCCAAACAGATCACTGAAAGCCCTAATTGGGATTTTATGTTTGTGCTGGTGGGAATGGAGAAAGTTTGGAGTGCGTGAGCTGTCCCTGTATTGTGAGCGTGCACAACGGTGGTCCTGGCCTCGGCTTTGGGCGCCGGTTAATTCCCCTAACCTAACCCTAACCCTAACCCTAACCCTAACCCTAACCCTAGGTGGTCCTGGCTTCGGCTTTGGGCGCCGGTTTGGTGGTCCTGGCTTCGGCTTTGGGCGCCAATTTCCCCCAACCTAACCCGCCAGTGCCTGCGGGGGGCTGATGTGTCACATTCGTCCTGCCTTCACCTCCGAAAGGGGACTTTTTGAGTCGGAGGACCCGATCATTTACAATGCCACTCATTGTTGTGTGTTTGGGGGTGCCAGAAACTCAAATTGTCTAGGCGGGATGCAAAAGGCAAATTGGGGGTGCCATGCCAATATTCTTGAGCCTGCACGCCTGAAGAAGGGCCAATCCGCCCGAAACGTAGCGCTACGCAGGCTTGAGAATTTAATAGGAGACGCAATTATGTCCCTATGTTTGTGGGGGTCAAAGAAAGAGAAGAACTAATATGTTTCTCCAAAAATCAAAAAACAGTCGTATAAAAAGTGAGAAATGCAAACCAGTCACTCACTGAAGGAGATGGAACCAAAGGAAAAAGAAGAACTAACATGTTTCTCTGAATATAAAAATAAGTATTATGTGAGAGTTTCACAAGTGAGAAATGCAAACCAGTCACTCACTTAAAGAGAGGAAAACGGAACAGAGTGTGCATAATGTTTCTGGGAGGTTTGGACAGAGGTTCTATTTGTGTTGGAGAGTTAAGGATGGTGGGGAGAAAAGGGAAATACTTACCTTAACCTAAACCTAAAACCTAAACTTAACCCTGTTGGAGAATGAAGGATGGTGGGGAGAAAAGGAAAATACTTACCTTAACCTAAACCTAAAGCCTAAACTTAACCCTGTCACTAACTGTTACCCTAATAATTTTTCTGGGAGGTTGTGAGACTAAGTTTCTCTTTAATTCTGTCCTCAACCGCAACCCGAATGTTTGTGTTGGCAGGATTGGATGTGGCAATAGGCCCCTCGTAACATGGACAGTGCACAACGGTGGTCCTGGCTTCGGCTTTGGGCGCCGGTTTGGTGGTCCTGGCTTCGGCTTTGGGCGCCAATTTCCCCCAACCTAACCCTAACCCTAACCCTAACCCTAACCCTACCCTAACCCTAACCCTAACCCTAACCCTAACCACTAAGAACCCTAAATGGGACTAAATGTTTGTTTGGGTGGGAACGGTGAAAGTTTGGGGTGCGTGAGCTTCCCCTGTATCGTGAGAGTGCACAACGGTGGTCCTGGCCTCGGCTTTGGGCGCCGGTTAAATTCCCCTAACCTAACCCGCCAGATCCTGCAGGGGACAGCAAGCGTATCTCTGGACTGGATTCGTTCCCACCCTACCCTCCGAAAGGGGACTTCCTGTCGGAGGACGGGACCAAGTACTGGCACCTGGCAAAAAACAACTAAGCCATGTTTAAACAGTAAAGTTAAATACTTACCTGCTGTTAAATAAGATTGTTCAGAATTCAGACTCAGTTGCAGCAGAGACACGCCTGAAGAAGGTCAAACACGACCGAAATATCGCGACAGGTCCTGCTGCTTGTTGTGGGAGACTGGCCCTCTCCCACAAACATAAATTAACACAGAATAATGCTCAATTCAGCATAATTTGGAACCCCTACAACATCCGTTAAGCTCAATTATTAGCACGGATTATATGAACAAATCTTTACTTACCTGTAAGCTTAATTCAGCACAGGACAGAAACTAAACACAAATACTTACCTGTTATGCTAAACTAAGTGCAGGTTAAAGAATTTAAGAGTCAGAAAAGCTTTATTTCACTGCCAGTTGATGTTTGTGGTTAAAGAGGGTAAGTGTATTGAGGGTTTGATGGCAAGGGGGGTTTTTAGCAGCCAAACAGAGCACAAATTAAAACCTAACGCCAACCACAACCTCAAAACCTAAACTTAACCCCTAGAAAACCAATATTTTGTAGCCCTAACTGGATAAAGTCGGTCTAACTAGATCACTAAGAACCCTAAATGGGACTAAATGTTTGTTTGGGTGGGAACGGTGAAAGTTTGGGGTGCGTGAGCTTCCCCTGTATCGTGAGAGTGCACAACGGTGGTCCTGGCCTCGGCTTTGGGCGCCGGTTAAATTCCCCTAACCTAACCAGCCAGATCCTGCAGGGGACAGCAAGCGTATCTCTGGACTGGATTCGTTCCCACCCTACCCTCCGAAAGGGGACTTCCTGTCGGAGGACGGGACCAAGTACTGGCACCTGGCAAAAAACAACTAAGCCATGTTTAAACAGTAAAGTTAAATACTTACCTGCTGTTAAATAAGATTGTTCAGAATTCAGACTCAGTTGCAGCAGAGACACGCCTGAAGAAGGTCAAACACGACCGAAATATCGCGACAGGTCCTGCTGCTTGTTGTGGGAGACTGGCCCTCTCCCACAAACATAAATTAACACAGAATAATGCTCAATTCAGCATAATTTGGAACCCCTACAACATCCGTTAAGCTCAATTATTAGCACGGATTATATGAACAAATCTTTACTTACCTGTAAGCTTAATTCAGCACAGGACAGAAACTAAACACAAATACTTACCTGTTATGCTAAACTAAGTGCAGGTTAAAGAATTTAAGAGTCAGAAAAGCTTTATTTCACTGCCAGTTGATGTTTGTGGTTAAAGAGGGTAAGTGTATTGAGGGTTTGATGGCAAGGGGGGTTTTTAGCAGCCAAACAGAGCACAAATTAAAACCTAACGCCAACCACAACCTCAAAACCTAAACTTAACCCCTAGAAAACCAATATTTTGTAGCCCTAACTGGATAAAGTCGGTCTAACTAGATCACTAAGAACCCTAAATGGGACTAAATGTTTGTTTGGGTGGGAACGGTGAAAGTTTGGGGTGCGTGAGCTTCCCCTGTATCGTGAGAGTGCACAACGGTGGTCCTGGCCTCGGCTTTGGGCGCCGGTTAAATTCCCCTAACCTAACCCGCCAGATCCTGCAGGGGACAGCAAGCGTATCTCTGGACTGGATTCGTTCCCACCCTACCCTCCGAAAGGGGACTTCCTGTCGGAGGACGGGACCAAGTACTGGCACCTGGCAAAAAACAACTAAGCCATGTTTAAACAGTAAAGTTAAATACTTACCTGCTGTTAAATAAGATTGTTCAGAATTCAGACTCAGTTGCAGCAGAGACACGCCTGAAGAAGGTCAAACACGACCGAAATATCGCGACAGGTCCTGCTGCTTGTTGTGGGAGACTGGCCCTCTCCCACAAACATAAATTAACACAGAATAATGCTCAATTCAGCATAATTTGGAACCCCTACAACATCCGTTAAGCTCAATTATTAGCACGGATTATATGAACAAATCTTTACTTACCTGTAAGCTTAATTCAGCACAGGACAGAAACTAAACACAAATACTTACCTGTTATGCTAAACTAAGTGCAGGTTAAAGAATTTAAGAGTCAGAAAAGCTTTATTTCACTGCCAGTTGATGTTTGTGGTTAAAGAGGGTAAGTGTATTGAGGGTTTGATGGCAAGGGGGGTTTTTAGCAGCCAAACAGAGCACAAATTAAAACCTAACGCCAACCACAACCTCAAAACCTAAACTTAACCCCTAGAAAACCAATATTTTGTAGCCCTAACTGGATAAAGTCGGTCTAACTAGATCACTAAGAACCCTAAATGGGACTAAATGTTTGTTTGGGTGGGACCGGTGAAAGTTTGGGGTGCGTGAGCTTCCCCTGTATCGTGAGAGTGCACAACGGTGGTCCTGGCCTCGGCTTTGGGCGCCGGTTAAATTCCCCTAACCTAACCCGCCAGATCCTGCAGGGGACAGCAAGCGTATCTCTGGACTGGATTCGTTCCCACCCTACCCTCCGAAAGGGGACTTCCTGTCGGAGGACGGGACCAAGTACTGGCACCTGGCAAAAAACAACTAAGCCATGTTTAAACAGTAAAGTTAAATACTTACCTGCTGTTAAATAAGATTGTTCAGAATTCAGACTCAGTTGCAGCAGAGACACGCCTGAAGAAGGTCAAACACGACCGAAATATCGCGACAGGTCCTGCTGCTTGTTGTGGGAGACTGGCCCTCTCCCACAAACATAAATTAACACAGAATAATGCTCAATTCAGCATAATTTGGAACCCCTACAACATCCGTTAAGCTCAATTATTAGCACGGATTATATGAACAAATCTTTACTTACCTGTAAGCTTAATTCAGCACAGGACAGAAACTAAACACAAATACTTACCTGTTATGCTAAACTAAGTGCAGGTTAAAGAATTTAAGAGTCAGAAAAGCTTTATTTCACTGCCAGTTGATGTTTGTGGTTAAAGAGGGTAAGTGTATTGAGGGTTTGATGGCAAGGGGGGTTTTTAGCAGCCAAACAGAGCACAAATTAAAACCTAACGCCAACCACAACCTCAAAACCTAAACTTAACCCCTAGAAAACCAATATTTTGTAGCCCTAACTGGATAAAGTCGGTCTAACTAGATCACTAAGAACCCTAAATGGGACTAAATGTTTGTTTGGGTGGGAACGGTGAAAGTTTGGGGTGCGTGAGCTTCCCCTGTATCGTGAGAGTGCACAACGGTGGTCCTGGCCTCGGCTTTGGGCGCCGGTTAAATTCCCCTAACCTAACCCGCCAGATCCTGCAGGGGACAGCAAGCGTATCTCTGGACTGGATTCGTTCCCACCCTACCCTCCGAAAGGGGACTTCCTGTCGGAGGACGGGACCAAGTACTGGCACCTGGCAAAAAACAACTAAGCCATGTTTAAACAGTAAAGTTAAATACTTACCTGCTGTTAAATAAGATTGTTCAGAATTCAGACTCAGTTGCAGCAGAGACACGCCTGAAGAAGGTCAAACACGACCGAAATATCGCGACAGGTCCTGCTGCTTGTTGTGGGAGACTGGCCCTCTCCCACAAACATAAATTAACACAGAATAATGCTCAATTCAGCATAATTTGGAACCCCTACAACATCCGTTAAGCTCAATTATTAGCACGGATTATATGAACAAATCTTTACTTACCTGTAAGCTTAATTCAGCACAGGACAGAAACTAAACACAAATACTTACCTGTTATGCTAAACTAAGTGCAGGTTAAAGAATTTAAGAGTCAGAAAAGCTTTATTTCACTGCCAGTTGATGTTTGTGGTTAAAGAGGGTAAGTGTATTGAGGGTTTGATGGCAAGGGGGGTTTTTAGCAGCCAAACAGAGCACAAATTAAAACCTAACGCCAACCACAACCTCAAAACCTAAACTTAACCCCTAGAAAACCAATATTTTGTAGCCCTAACTGGATAAAGTCGGTCTAACTAGATCACTAAGAACCCTAAATGGGACTAAATGTTTGTTTGGGTGGGAACGGTGAAAGTTTGGGGTGCGTGAGCTTCCCCTGTATCGTGAGAGTGCACAACGGTGGTCCTGGCCTCGGCTTTGGGCGCCGGTTAAATTCCCCTAACCTAACCCGCCAGATCCTGCAGGGGACAGCAAGCGTATCTCTGGACTGGATTCGTTCCCACCCTACCCTCCGAAAGGGGACTTCCTGTCGGAGGACGGGACCAAGTACTGGCACCTGGCAAAAAACAACTAAGCCATGTTTAAACAGTAAAGTTAAATACTTACCTGCTGTTAAATAAGATTGTTCAGAATTCAGACTCAGTTGCAGCAGAGACACGCCTGAAGAAGGTCAAACACGACCGAAATATCGCGACAGGTCCTGCTGCTTGTTGTGGGAGACTGGCCCTCTCCCACAAACATAAATTAACACAGAATAATGCTCAATTCAGCATAATTTGGAACCCCTACAACATCCGTTAAGCTCAATTATTAGCACGGATTATATGAACAAATCTTTACTTACCTGTAAGCTTAATTCAGCACAGGACAGAAACTAAACACAAATACTTACCTGTTATGCTAAACTAAGTGCAGGTTAAAGAATTTAAGAGTCAGAAAAGCTTTATTTCACTGCCAGTTGATGTTTGTGGTTAAAGAGGGTAAGTGTATTGAGGGTTTGATGGCAAGGGGGGTTTTTAGCAGCCAAACAGAGCACAAATTAAAACCTAACGCCAACCACAACCTCAAAACCTAAACTTAACCCCTAGAAAACCAATATTTTGTAGCCCTAACTGGATAAAGTCGGTCTAACTAGATCACTAAGAACCCTAAATGGGACTAAATGTTTGTTTGGGTGGGAACGGTGAAAGTTTGGGGTGCGTGAGCTTCCCCTGTATCGTGAGAGTGCACAACGGTGGTCCTGGCCTCGGCTTTGGGCGCCGGTTAAATTCCCCTAACCTAACCCGCCAGATCCTGCAGGGGACAGCAAGCGTATCTCTGGACTGGATTCATTCCCACCCTACCCTCCGAAAGGGGACTTCCTGTCGGAGGACGGGACCAAGTACTGGCACCTGGCAAAAAACAACTAAGCCATGTTTAAACAGTAAAGTTAAATACTTACCTGCTGTTAAATAAGATTGTTCAGAATTCAGACTCAGTTGCAGCAGAGACACGCCTGAAGAAGGTCAAACACGACCGAAATATCGCGACAGGTCCTGCTGCTTGTTGTGGGAGACTGGCCCTCTCCCACAAACATAAATTAACACAGAATAATGCTCAATTCAGCATAATTTGGAACCCCTACAACATCCGTTAAGCTCAATTAGTAGCACGGATTATATGAACAAATCTTTACTTACCTGTAAGCTTAATTCAGCACAGGACAGAAGCTAAACACAAATACTTACCTGTTATGCTAAACTAAGTGCAGGTTAAAGAATTTAAGAGTCTGAAAAGCTTTATTTCACTGCCAGTTGATGTTTGTGGTTAAAGAGGGTAAGTGTATTGAGGGTTTGATGGCAAGGGGGGTTTTTAGCAGCCAAATAGAGCACAAATTAAAACCTAACGCCAACCACAACCTCAAAACCTAAACTTAACCCCTAGAAAACCAATATTTTGTAGTCCTAACTGGATAAAGTCGGTCTAACTAGATCACTAAGAACCCTAAATGGGACTAAATGTTTGTTTGGGTGGGAACGGTGAAAGTTTGGGGTGCGTGAGCTTCCCCTGTATCGTGAGAGTGCACAACGGTGGTCCTGGCCTCGGCTTTGGGCGCCGGTTAAATTCCCCTAACCTAACCCGCCAGATCCTGCAGGGGACAGCAAGCGTATCTCTGGACTGGATCCGTTCCCACCCTACCCTCCGAAAGGGGACTTCCTGTCGGAGGACGGGACCAAGTACTGGCACCTGGCAAAAAACAACTAAGCCATGTTTAAACAGTAAAGTTAAATACTTACCTGCTGTTAAATAAGATTGTTCAGAATTCAGACTCAGTTGCAGCAGAGACACGCCTGAAGAAGGTCAAACACGACCGAAATATCGCGACAGGTCCTGCTGCTTGTTGTGGGAGACTGGCCCTCTCCCACAAACATAAATGAACACAGAATAATGCTCAATTCAGCATAATTTGGAACCCCTACAACATCCGTTAAGCTCAATTATTAGCACGGATTATATGAACAAATCTTTACTTACCTGTAAGCTTAATTCAGCACAGGACAGAAACTAAACACAAATACTTACCTGTTATGCTAAACTAAGTGCAGGTTAAAGAATTTAAGAGTCTGAAAAGCTTTATTTCACTGCCAGTTGATGTTTGTGGTTAAAGAGGGTAAGTGTATTGAGGGTTTGATGGCAAGGGGGGTTTTTAGCAGCCAAATAGAGCACAAATTAAAACCTAACGCCAACCACAACCTCAAAACCTAAACTTAACCCCTAGAAAACCAATATTTTGTAGCCCTAACTGGATAAAGTCGGTCTAACTAGATCACTAAGAACCCTAAATGGGACTAAATGTTTGTTTGGGTGGGAACGGTGAAAGTTTGGGGTGCGTGAGCTTCCCCTGTATCGTGAGAGTGCACAACGGTGGTCCTGGCCTCGGCTTTGGGCGCCGGTTAAATTCCCCTAACCTAACCAGCCAGATCCTGCAGGGGACAGTAAGCGTATCTCTGGACTGGATCCGTTCCCACCCTACCCTCCGAAAGGGGACTTCCTGTCGGAGGACGGGACCAAGTACTGGCACCTGGCAAAAAACAACTAAGCCATGTTTAAACAGTAAAGTTAAATACTTACCTGCTGTTAAATAAGATTGTTCAGAATTCAGACTCAGTTGCAGCAGAGACACGCCTGAAGAAGGTCAAACACGACCGAAATATCGCGACAGGTCCTGCTGCTTGTTGTGGGAGACTGGCCCTCTCCCACAAACATAAATTAACACAGAATAATGCTCAATTCAGCATAATTTGGAACCCCTACAACATCCGTTAAGCTCAATTATTAGCACGGATTATATGAACAAATCTTTACTTACCTGTAAGCTTAATTCAGCACAGGACAGAAACTAAACACAAATACTTACCTGTTATGCTAAACTAAGTGCAGGTTAAAGAATTTAAGAGTCTGAAAAGCTTTATTTCACTGCCAGTTGATGTTTGTGGTTAAAGAGGGTAAGTGTATTGAGGGTTTGATGGCAAGGGGGGTTTTTAGCAGCCAAATAGAGCACAAATTAAAACCTAACGCCAACCACAACCTCAAAACCTAAACTTAACCCCTAGAAAACCAATATTTTGTAGCCCTAACTGGATAAAGTCGGTCCTAACTAGATCACTAAGAACCCTAAATGGGACTAAATGTTTGTTTGGGTGGGAACGGTGAAAGTTTGGGGTGCGTGAGCTTCCCCTGTATCGTGAGAGTGCACAACGGTGGTCCTGGCCTCGGCTTTGGGCGCCGGTTAAATTCCCCTAACCTAACCCGCCAGATCCTGCAGGGGACAGCAAGCGTATCTCTGGACTGGATTCGTTCCCACCCTACCCTCCGAAAGGGGACTTCCTGTCGGAGGACGGGACCAAGTACTGGCACCTGGCAAAAAACAACTAAGCCATGTTTAAACAGTAAAGTTAAATACTTACCTGCTGTTAAATAAGATTGTTCAGAATTCAGACTCAGTTGCAGCAGAGACACGCCTGAAGAAGGTCAAACACGACCGAAATATCGCGACAGGTCCTGCTGCTTGTTGTGGGAGACTGGCCCTCTCCCACAAACATAAATTAACACAGAATAATGCTCAATTCAGCATAATTTGGAACCCCTACAACATCCGTTAAGCTCAATTATTAGCACGGATTATATGAACAAATCTTTACTTACCTGTAAGCTTAATTCAGCACAGGACAGAAACTAAACACAAATACTTACCTGTTATGCTAAACTAAGTGCAGGTTAAAGAATTTAAGAGTCAGAAAAGCTTTATTTCACTGCCAGTTGATGTTTGTGGTTAAAGAGGGTAAGTGTATTGAGGGTTTGATGGCAAGGGGGGTTTTTAGCAGCCAAACAGAGCACAAATTAAAACCTAACGCCAACCACAACCTCAAAACCTAAACTTAACCCCTAGAAAACCAATATTTTGTAGCCCTAACTGGATAAAGTCGGTCTAACTAGATCACTAAGAACCCTAAATGGGACTAAATGTTTGTTTGGGTGGGAACGGTGAAAGTTTGGGGTGCGTGAGCTTCCCCTGTATCGTGAGAGTGCACAACGGTGGTCCTGGCCTCGGCTTTGGGCGCCGGTTAAATTCCCCTAACCTAACCTAACCCTAACCCTAACCCTAACCCTAACCCAGACACAGAGCTGTGCACATCGCTGAAACCTTGCTGGTTCACTTCTCCTAAAAACAAAAGGTTTTTCTAAAAACCAACTTTTATTTATTTCTCACGGTTGTTTTCTCTTCTTTTCTTCTAATTTTTTCGCAAGCCTTTCGCCTGAGGAAGGTGCTTATTGCACCGAAACGTTGCGCGCCGGCTTGCATTGTATTTTATTTTCAAAGAATACTCCGGTTTTATACATTTTTTTGTCTCGCCGCTCGACTGTTTGCTGTATTTTGTGCAGAACAACATGTCTGGTTGGACGAGAGTGGAGCGAGGAAGATGTTTCTGGTCTCCTCCGCACCGTGCAGAAACGCGCTGGGACGCACAACGTGGCCATGCACCCGCGCGCCATTACTGCCCGCACGACCTTTCATTCCGTCCTCCCGCCTGGCAGGAACGAGAACAATTTTTTGTCACACCGAACCGCTACGCGGTTCTGTCTGAACCGAATCCCCGGTGGGGAAACGGTTCACGCGCCGTGTTTCCGCGTTTTCGAGCACGCGCGCTGCCCCCTGCAGCGGCGCGGCGGATCCCCGCGGGCCGGCACGAGCCGAATTATCGGAACTATAATGCGGCACCCGCGACACGATTCTTAGCGCCCAATTATGGGAGACAAAACAAACATACTGGAATTTCACATACTGGAACAAGGGGAAACACAAAACATACTGGAAATTTGGAGACCAGATATAAACCACTGGTCAAGAACATACATAATTTAATTCGTGCCATACACCACCTGCAGAACATCTCAGATTCTGACAAAATGCCAGTAACCATTACCAGATTAACACAATTAATCTCGGAAACAATAAAACCGGCCACCCCAAATGAAACTGTACTCCAATTAATACAAGGGAACGCAAAACAATGGGAACACACCACACAACTCATATTGAAACAACATTATGAGGATGTGATAGAGGGGCTACTGGAACAAATTCGTATGGACATACCAGTGGAATGGGAGGACCTATTTGAGACAGGGTCCAGATGGGCCAAGCGGGTCCTGGGGAAAAGGCTCCATCAAAACATACTGGATGCGGCAAAAGCACACATAGTGACACTAACAAACGAGACAGATGACACTACAGATCAGCCCCCTCCCCAAACACAACAACAAATACAGGTAGATACCAATCTGGAATTGAATGAAGAAAACTTCCCTACACTGCAGGGGGTTTTTTCTTCACCGTTCACCATCTTCCCACAGAGAGAACTGCCAATAAGGAGGAGAGGGAGCCCGTTGCAGTCTTATGTGGTTGAAGAAGATCATGAACCGATGAACACCAGTACAGAGCCAACACAAGACCTCCCCACTAACATCGACACACAAGAAACACCCACAATCCAGCAGGAAACAAGCCAACCAAGTGTACAAACACACACACCTCCTCCCACCACAAAGCAGACTCCACGGGTGGTGAGGGTTAAATTAGGGACCCTTGATAATTGGACATTTCCACTACAACCTCCAACTACAACAGCAACAGCATCAGACAAAATAACAAGACCATGTAGGCATATAAATACATCCAACAAAATGACAGACTGGAAATTGACAGTCACAAAAGAAAAACTAATCATCGGTGACTCGAATGTGGGCAGAATCCCGGGGACCCGGGACCCAAATTTACAAATGGATTCTTTTCCTGGGGCAATGTTTAGACATATTAGCCATCTAATTGAAAATGCCGTAACCACAACACGAGTTAAAGTGGTCATCCTAGCTCTAGGCATCAACCACAAAGAACAGACATCGGTTAAAACAACCATAAAACAGTTTCAGCAGACACTGAGACACACCAGGGAGAGATTTTTGGGAGCCAGGGTGCTCTTCCCCCTGGTTAACTATTCAAAAGACCTACACAAACAGGAGAGAACACATCTTGACTCCTTCAACACTTACCTTCAACACCAACCTGGCCACATCCCTCTGTTGCCCTACAGTCGCTTTGATACGGTGGAGGACGGCATACACTGGCAAACAGATACGGCTGAGGCGATGCTAGAACATTGGGAGGAACATTTAAACGAATAGGCCCCAGAACCCAAACAGATGATTCAATTCCTAAAAGCATCTTAAATCTCTCCAACACATTTGTTTTGTCGTCTGAACAGAAGGATCTCCTGGAGAGAGGACTCTCATTCATCCCAACACCAAAATTTAACATAAATACCAAAATACAAACCTTACATGACCTGCAAACTTTCCACAGGAGAATTAAACTGGCCACCTATTTTGAATTGAGAAAAAAATCACAGATTATTCCATTTACCCCCAAATCATCATGGACTCCGACACTCATCCAGCTACCACCACCCACCAGAAAATTCATCAGATCAAATCTCTACGCTTACAAAACCTTAAATTGGCAGGTGAATCCGAAGTACAATATCACAAAAGACCAGGAGAGGGCATTGCAGGAACTAAAAAGGAACAAAGAAATAGTAATAAAACCAGCAGATAAAGGTTCGGTGGTAGTAATCATGGACAGAGAACAATATGTGTGGGAGGCAAACAGACAGCTCTCCAAAACAGAACATTATCAAAGACTTGACAAACCTATTTTCCCTGATACGGTTCCGAAAATAAAAAACATCCTTGATGACCTGATGAAAGAGAATTTTATTAAAAATAAACAATGGAAATATTTAAATGAGACAATTGGATCTAGACCTCGCCAATTTTATTTACTCCCAAAAATCCACAAGGAACCGGCTACATGGAGCGTGCCGCACAGGATCCCACCGGGCCGTCCTATAGTTTCGGACTGTGAGAGTGATACATACAGGATAGCAGAATTCATTGAGTACCATCTGAATCCAATCTCCAATAAGCACCCCAGCTACATTAAAGACACCTATGAATTTATAAATATTATTAGACAAACTAGAATTCCCCTAGAGGCGTTTTTATTTACAATAGATATAGACAGCCTTTACACAAATATTGAGACGGAGGCAGGACTCCGGGCTGTCAGTGCCTTTTTCCAAAAATACCCAGACCCCAACAGACCGGATAATCATATTCTCAAACTTCTAGACATTAACTTGAGAAGAAATGATTTTGAATTTGATGGCCAATATTACATACAGGTTAGAGGTACAGCCATGGGCAAGAGGTTTGCTCCCTCCTATGCCAATATTTACATGGCGGCATGGGAGGAATCGGCCTTGGCCTCCTGTCCAATTAAACCCTTACATTATTTTCGATTTTTAGATGATATCTGGGGGGTTTGGAGTGACTCAGTGGAAACTTTTAATGATTTTATCTCCACTCTTAACAGACACCATGATTCTATAAAGATCAAACACACCAAGGACAAAGAGAGGGTTAATTTTTTAGATACTACCACATTTAAAGGCCCGGATTTTTTTAGAACTGGGATTCTGGATACCAAAGTATATTTCAAAGAAACAGACACTCACCAACTCCTTTTTAAATCCAGCTTCCATCCCAGACACACATTCAAGGGCATCACTAAATCACAATTGATTAGATTTGACAGAATATGCTCACGCCAGGAGGACTTCCTGGAAGCCACAAGAACACTGTTTAGAGCCTTGGCAAGGAGGGGTTATTCTAGGTCTTTCTTAAGAAACAGCCTTAAAACATACAGGAATGAAAAACCTACGAGAACAGAGACACCATTAGCTATGATCAGTACGTTTCTCCGCCCTAACACAACATTGCACTATAAAATTAAAACCAATTTCAATACACATATCATAAACTCAGGAATTCTAAAAAACCACAGGATCATTTCGGCCTATAAAAGACATAAAAACCTTAAGGACATTTTAGTGCATAGCAAATTAGGCCCATGCAAACAATCAAAAAAGAGACCAAATTCATGCCCAGAATATAGAAATACAAAATTTATTAAAAACAATCAGACAAAAGAAATCGTGAAGATCTTCCCTCCCCTCAAACATGCCACAAAGAACTGTATTTATCTCATTCTCTGCAAAATATGTGGTATACAGTATGTAGGAGAAACGAGAAACAGTATAGCCACCAGAATGAATCATCATAGACATAATATCACAAAGCAAAAAAATCTGAACAGACATATTTATACACATTTTAATACCCATGGATTAGGGGCTCTCATGATAACAGGACTTCAATCCAACCCTTTATGGACAACAACACAAAGAAAGAGAAAGGAAATAGAATGGATTAAAAGGTTAAACACAAAACACCCTTGGGGACTTAATGAAATTAATTAATTAATTTACTCCCACTTAATGCCTAAACTTAACCCTGACCCTTTCATCAAATTCTAACTTAAACCCTAATTGTACAAACAATGGGATTAACCACCCTTGGGGACTTAATGAAATTGATTAATTAAATTTCACTGCATTAGAAACTTTATCTAACCCTACACTCTTAACTTAACCCTAACCTATAATTAAACACCTACCCCTACTCAATATCTAAATTTAACCCTAAAATACTTTTACTCCTAAACCTAACCTTTACCCTAACCTTAACCCTTAACTTAACTACATATTTACTCCCACTTAATGCCTAAACTTAACCCTGACCCTTTCATCAAATTCAAACTTAAACCCTAATTGTACAAACAATGGGATTAACCACCCTTGGGGACTTAATGAAATTGATTAATTAAATTTCACTGCATTAGAAACTTTATCTAACCCTACACTCTTAACTTAACCCTAACCTATAATTAAATACTTACCCCTACTCAATATCTAAACTTAACCCTAAAATACTTTTACTCCTAAACCTAACCTTTACCCTAACCTTAACCCTTAACTTAACTACATATTTACTCCCACTTAATGCCTAAACTTAACCCTGACCCTTTCATCAAATTCAAACTTAAACCCTAATTGTTCAAACAATGGGATTAACCACCCTTGGGGACTTAATGAAATTGATTAATTAAATTTCACTGCATTAGAAACTTTATCTAACCCTACACTCTTAACTTAACCCTAACCTATAATTAAATACTTACCCCTACTCAATATCTAAACTTAACCCTAAAATACTTTTACTCCTACACCTAACCTTTACCCTAACCTTAACCCTTAACTTAATTACATATTTACTCCCACTTAATGCCTAAACTTAACCCTGACCCTTTTATCAAATTCTAATTTAAACCCTAATTGTACAAACAATGGGATTGGCTTTGCTGTCTAGCAACCTAGTGGTGGCGGTGAATGACTTTTGGTGTGTGTTGGACTTGGGGTCGGGGGTGACCCAGGGGCGGGATGGATGCTAGGCCCGTGCATAACGGGGTTCCTGCCCCCCTTCTGTTTTTTGGGGGGGGGCGGGGACTCTGGACGGTGCAGGATTTTTTTTGAATCCTGTTCCACCTGATTTCCTAACCCTAACCCTAACCCTAACCCTAACCCTAACCCTAAAACCAATATTTTGTAGCCCTAACTGGATAAAGTCGGTCTAACTAGATCACTAAGAACCCTAAATGGGACTAAATGTTTGTTTGGGTGGGAACGGTGAAAGTTTGGGGTGCGTGAGCTTCCCCTGTATCGTGAGAGTGCACAACGGTGGTCCTGGCCTCGGCTTTGGGCGCCGGTTAAATTCCCCTAACCTAACCCTAACCCTAACCCTAACCCTAACCCTAGCAGCCAAATAGAGCACAAATTAAAACCTAACGCCAACCACAACCTCAAAACCTAAACTTAACCCCTAGAAAACCAATATTTTGTAGCCCTAACTGGATAAAGTCGGTCTAACTAGATCACTAAGAACCCTAAATGGGACTAAATGTTTGTTTGGGTGGGAACGGTGAAAGTTTGGGGTGCGTGAGCTTCCCCTGTATCGTGAGAGTGCACAACGGTGGTCCTGGCCTCGGCTTTGGGCGCCGGTTAAATTCCCCTAACCTAACCAGCCAGATCCTGCAGGGGACAGTAAGCGTATCTCTGGACTGGATCCGTTCCCACCCTACCCTCCGAAAGGGGACTTCCTGTCGGAGGACGGGACCAAGTACTGGCACCTGGCAAAAAACAACTAAGCCATGTTTAAACAGTAAAGTTAAATACTTACCTGCTGTTAAATAAGATTGTTCAGAATTCAGACTCAGTTGCAGCAGAGACACGCCTGAAGAAGGTCAAACACGACCGAAATATCGCGACAGGTCCTGCTGCTTGTTGTGGGAGACTGGCCCTCTCCCACAAACATAAATGAACACAGAATAATGCTCAATTCAGCATAATTTGGAACCCCTACAACATCCGTTAAGCTCAATTATTAGCACGGATTATATGAACAAATCTTTACTTACCTGTAAGCTTAATTCAGCACAGGACAGAAACTAAACACAAATACTTACCTGTTATGCTAAACTAAGTGCAGGTTAAAGAATTTAAGAGTCTGAAAAGCTTTATTTCACTGCCAGTTGATGTTTGTGGTTAAAGAGGGTAAGTGTATTGAGGGTTTGATGGCAAGGGGGGTTTTTAGCAGCTAAATAGAGCACAAATTAAAACCTAACGCCAACCACAACCTCAAAACCTAAACTTAACCCCTAGAAAACCAATATTTTGTAGCCCTAACTGGATAAAGTCGGTCTAACTAGATCACTAAGAACCCTAAATGGGACTAAATGTTTGTTTGGGTGGGAACGGTGAAAGTTTGGGGTGCGTGAGCTTCCCCTGTATCGTGAGAGTGCACAACGGTGGTCCTGGCCTCAGCTTTGGGCGCCGGTTAAATTCCCCTAACCTAACCAGCCAGATCCTGCAGGGGACAGTAAGCGTATCTCTGGACTGGATCCGTTCCCACCCTACC